>NC_135173.1:58197750-58390250 GCF_041146795.1 Maylandia zebra | reverse complement strand
GAACCAAGTACACTACAGTTGTTGTAGTTAATCTAAAATGGTATAGTAAGTAAATATGTTTACTGTAAATAGTTGGCTAATAATTGATTCTGTCGCCCTCTATACACACACACACACACACACACACACACACACACACACACACACACACACACACACACACGTCATTAAAGTGCAAGGCAGATGTTATGATTTCATACTGTTACCCATTTGTATCTATTCAGTTATTACCCGTTCACCTGAGTCTAGTAACTGAGGATGATGAAATCATCCATTGCTAAAGAATGAATTCAATTCAATTCAATTTTATTTATATAGCGCCAAATCACAACAAAAGTCGCCTCAAGGCGCTTGAATGAAGTCAGCTGTGATTTGGTGTCTCCTCTTTGAGAAAAATCCTCCCCAGTGTCTCCTTCCTGTCGCTGCTCTATTCATTCATCCAGTCTGTCATTCTAAAACCATGGTACATGGGCTCCCTCTAGTGGTACGCGGGAATCCCCCCCCCCCCCCCCCCCCCCCAAAGGGAAAAAATAAAAAAATGTAAGATTAAATAATGTTCTGATCAGGCACGTGCAGAGGTGGGGGTGGGGGGGCTAGAGGGGCTTGAGCACCCGCCCCTTTCCTGATGGGTGCCCAAGGTGCCCTTTTGTTGAGGCAACTATTAAAAAAAAAAAAAAAAATATATATATATATATATATATATATATATATATATATATATATATATATATATATATATATTTTTTTTTTTTTTTTTAATGTGTGTGTGCGTGCGGAGTCTTGTCTGTGCCCCTCAACAATAATATTTAACTATTAATCACAATTTTGCTAAATAAAAGGATCTAGCTTGCATCAGTCACATGATCACATTTAACCAATGATCGCCCTTAACGGCAGAACGCGCTCGTTACGAGCCGGGAACGAGCTCACAAAGAGCACGCGCATTTTTTCCGGTCCGGAGCTGTAGGAGAAACACAAGTTAACTCAGAGACACAGACTGATGCGACAAAACCAGTAAGTAGGTGTACAGCGTACACTGTAGTGTATAGCACCCAGGAGTATTAGCTTATTTTGTACACGTTGGTAAGCTGTCTTGTTGCAAGTGACGAACTGAAACAAACGAGCGTGCTGTGTGTGCAACAGCGCGACAAACATTACCTGTCCTTTTATTAACTGCACAAGTAGTGCTGGTCATAGCTGCTGGCTACCTGTGTAAGGCTGTCATGGGTCTGTAGCTCTGTCACCGTTTTAGGGAACATATTTAGTTTTAAAGTATTTAGAAACATATTTAGTTTTAAAGCAAGTTACAGGGCTTTTCCTGCCTTTCTGGAGGGATTATATTTCACTAAAAAACGATCTAATATGCATGTCCACATAATTATGCATTATTATAATTATAATATATTAAAAAAACACTGTATTTTAAAGAACATACATTAAGAAGCAGATTATATTAGATTTATATTTTAAATAAGACAAAATTTGGATTTTACAGCAGTAAAATTATTGTATCTCTACAGTTTAAAAATGTAATAAGCTTTGCCCTGCACAGAGTGGATAGTGAAACAAATGGAATCATCATAATGACATTATTTCATATTTATTACTTCCCCCTCCTCATTGCTTTATTATTGTAGCTCTAGTAATAAATAATAATAATTAAAAAAAAAAAGATTCTGGATCAACACCATGATGCCCATAGTATATACAGTATTCTGAAGAAAGTCTAAAATGTCATTGTGTGTGCGTGCATGTGTGTGTTTTATTTAGATGGATTTTTAAAAAAAAATATTACTCATGATATAACATTGTCCAGACATGCCTTCCAAGGACATGAGGAGGAAACAGTAGGAGCTGTGTGAGGCTATAACATTTTTCTGTCATCATTTTATTTTAGATTAAGTGCAAGAGTTGTTAGGTGTGGATAATTAGATTATAGTTTATTGCAATAGCAAGTTGTGCCTTGTTCTCAGATAGACAGCAAGTGGAGAGTGATATATGAAATGATGGGATGGAAGGAAGAAGAGAAGCAAAGAGTGAATCACAGGCAGAGCCTAAATTATTTCTCACAGTTTTTTGTTGCCTTATGGTTCCAAGCGCTGTCACCAATCTTTGCATTTTGTTATTATCTCATGACACTTGTTTAATCAGCTACCATCTCTCCTATGGACTTTTTAATGTTTACAGTCTCAGATCAACTCAGCCCTGCCCTCCAGCACTATCCACAGCAACCCCTCAACAGCAACATTGTACCCATCAGGTAAAGCATCGGCTACGTTTGCTTTGCCTTGTTGCCCATATTAGATTCTTGATGAATGTGTGTTGTTGTTATTCAGCCTGGTTCAATGTGCCCCTTTTTAACTTTGAGCACCCGCCCCTTTAAACCTCTCTGCACAGCCCTGGTTCTGATTGATGGATTTCTGAAGATGTACAGTACAGTGGCCCCTAGAGACAAAGCACGTACAAACTCCAAAGCACGTACAAACTCCAAAATTTGTATGTGCTTTGGAGTTTGTACATGCTTTGTCTCTAGGGGCCACTGTAGTACAGCTCTACAGAAAACTAAACAGTAGTAAGGTTTGTAGGGTTACTGAAGCTGGGCTAGCCGGTATATAAAGGTGTGCTACGTGATCACTAACTACACAGCTATGGTTGAAATAATATAAACACATTAGCACACTGAAGCTGGAGGATTCAAGATTCTTTATTCGTCACATGCATAGTTATACAAGCATAACATGCAGTTAAATGTAATCTGACATGCTCCTCGACATGTGCAAAAGGGGGAGAGAAGAAGAACGTTATATATTATATACATTAGGTGAATGTGCAATAGTAGCATTGTATGCAGCAAGCAGGTGAATTCTTTACATTAAGTGAATTAAATAAGAGTAGACAATCTGAACGTTTTAGAAAATAGACAATATTAACATATTTAAAATTAACACAGGGACTTCCACAGCCTTTTTTTTTTTTTTTTTTTTTTTTTTTTTTGTGTCCCGTTTGGATCTTTAGCCATCAGAATTGTTGTCTTAAGGCCAAGAAAGATGCCAAGCGGATTTATTTTACCAAGTGGATCATCATGGCCTTGCCATATTGGTCCATTTGATTGACCTTTATTATAATTATGTATTTATTTTATTTTTGGTTGCTACAAACGGGACAGACATGACTAGGGGATAGGACAGGGAGAAAGAATGAAAGAAGAATGAAAGAAAGACAGCGCACAATATGCTTTGAGGCAGCAGCCAAGAAAGGTGTAGTCCGCGTCTGTGAACACCTGTGTGTACACCTGTGTGGATCAGCATGCTTGTATTCCAAAGGTTTCTCCATGTAACGATCTGCTAGGGAGCGTGGGGAGCCATAGCCCCGTCCACCAGGGTATGAAGCAGGTATGGAGGAGATCCAGGCCCCAGATATCCAGAGGCCCCAGAGTACAAGGACCCGAGGAGGACCACCAAAGGGGGAGGAACCGTGCCACCCTACTGGGAAGAGCTGAGTAGAGCCCCAAACGAGAGGTCACCCCGCAGCTATGGAGCAGAGGCCAGAGGGGGTTGCAGTGGCGTGCCCGTGGGCTCTGCCGGCAGCCAGCTGTGCCAGAGAGGACCGAGCTTCAGGCCCAGAGGCCTGAGGGCATCCCACCCCCCGGAAGGAGCCCAGCCGGGCCACAGGCGCCTGGCCCCGCCAATCGGCCACCAGGAGTGAGCCGGTACATACATGAGCGCCCAGCCCCAGATGACAAGGACCACCAACACACCAACGTCTGAGGGCATCAGCCACCGGCAGGGAGTGTGGTGAGGGGAGATAGGCCTCCGTACTTTAGAGGGCCTGAGATGTACCCAGAGAGGTTGAGTCTAAGACCCAACCTGACATATAGACACAGACGAACAGGCACACGCGGACACAAACATGCATTCCCACCCCATATGCACAACCAAATACTCGGCACTCACCCAACGTGTAGACAGACACAAATAGACACTGCACAGACAGTCACACTCCCCAAACATACTCTATATCCCAGGTCCAGGTACCCCCGCCCTCAGAGGGGCAAGCCGCACCTAGACCCAGGAGATGTAACCCTTCTCTCTGGGGTGGAGGCAAGCGGACCACCTCCTTATCTGCAGTAGCAGGGAGGCCCCGCATCCCAGACCCCAGTCTGACGGCCAGCACCTCCTCCCAGCCCCCCAGCCCTGACGGCTAACAGAACCGGGGTGAGTGAAGACCTCAAACCTCCCTACGCCCGCTCATATGTAGTGTTGCTGTGTGCTGTTCTAAAGTGCATTTAAAACTCAGGAGAGCATGGTACTAGCTTCCTCTCAGAGAGCAGCACGGCTCCTCCCGAAAACCCTTAGTGTCTAAAGCATTTAAAATTGAGGGTAGGGCACTAGCGCCAGAGGTGGGTTGGAGTACACCGACCATCCTCTGGATGCTGTAAAACGTGCCCACCCCCAAGGCCCTATATGTATGTGTTATGTGAGAGTGTGAGTAATGTGGATGTCTAGGTTGCAGAATAAAATTGAGGCACAGAAGAGGCGGCCAGAAGGGGATAGAGGGAGAGTGCCTCCCCTGCACCCTGGTGACATACCTGCACCCCAAGGTGGGTGTGGTATAGCGGGAATAGGGAGGCAGCTGAGGATGGGGAGGGAAGAAAGGGAGGGGCAAGCGGCCCCTCCCTGGGGCCAGCTCCCCCGCTGACCCCAGTAGGCACCCCCACTCTGGAACCCACCAGGGCAAGGGGGCCCAGGCCCATCCGGTCCGGGGCCCGCAGCAGCAGCACCGCCCAGCCCCACAGAGTCCGGGGCAGCCCACCCGACTCCACCCCAGAGAAAACTGCACCCACCCCATCATCCAATCATCTCTCAAACTATACAAGACAATAGACACCCAGGTTGACTTCATTCTCCACCTCTCCTATATATCTCCCCCCACCTGCAGAGTGAGCTCCTGTAGTGAGGAGACCACCTGCAAAGATATAACAACTCCCCACCAGTTAGAGAGCCCCCTAGTTGGGCCGATGCACCAGAGGTCCCCTGCACCCACCCGCCCACTGCTCCGGTGACACAACAGCCAGGACCCAAGCCCCCAAGGCCCGGCCCCAGACCCCCTAGCCTCCACGCCCGTCCCGGACCCTCCCAGGGGCAGCCAGGCTACCAGGCCAGTAACCAACGTCCGCCAGCACAGACCCTCCCCCATCTCTGCTGTACGCAGCCACAAGGAAAACACCATCTAAGAGCCCCCAGAGCTCCTAACCAGGTCATGGCCACATCCCCCAGGTTAGGCCTTCTAGGGAAACGTCCCTAGGGACTCCCCAGACGCCCTAAGGCCGTCCCTACCCCCATATCAACCACAATAGAGATAGATTGAAAATGTGACGTCATTCAGGGGTAAAACCGCAAAGAATTATGGGAAATCGTGGCAAGAGGTACTAGTGCACGCAGGCTTTCAATTGAAATCAGTTATACAGCGATAAAAAGAAACACAAAAAATGGCAAGAAGCTGTTGTATTATTAACTGCAATAGCCGGTCGCATGACAGCCACGGAAAGCTGACGGGTAAAGAGATCGGTTGTTATCGGATTACGTCGTTGAAGAGAAATTGTTCGAGCCATGTTTCCGAAGTAACAAAGAGGCGACGGGTGGCCTGGATTGCAGCCATTCAAAGATCAAATATAACGTCTCAGAACACTCCAGCTCACATGTTAGTCTGCTCCAAGCATTTCCACAAAGGTCAGTGTTTTGTAGTAGTTAATACGTCATTTTTCTTAACATAATTGGTGATATAGGTTACAAGCAAGTCTGGCGCTGAATAGAAATTGTGGCGCTATGCTCCTTTGTTTATTGTGCATAAATAGTGAATTGTCCTGACACAATATTGCGTTTCGCTTCTGTTATTATGGTACATTGACAAAAACATATACTTTTATTCACAGGGTAAAACAGTTTTTTTGTATCACTAATTGCCCAGTACGATTACAGCATACAATATTATTGTCACTGCTACATTTCTGTAATGCATACCAGAAATTATTTCCACTACTAATTA
The DNA here is from genome assembly GCF_041146795.1 of Maylandia zebra. Lineage (NCBI taxonomy): Eukaryota > Metazoa > Chordata > Actinopteri > Cichliformes > Cichlidae > Maylandia > Maylandia zebra. The sequence goes on along the minus strand of NC_135173.1, from coordinate 58,384,205 downwards.
ATTACCGTTGAGCTCAAAGGTCCTATTAATAAACGGTTAACGAATGTGTATTTATGAAGACGATTTGTGAGACTGGTAAACTTATGATATGTACGATGGTCTTTCGTTCTACACGGTGCATTTCAAGGTCCTGTACCCATCCGTTGGTAAACTGGGGCTTGTTGCAGTGACCTGAAGTTACTAAACTTCACGAGTGTATGCACTCACTCCAAGAAGCGTATAATTGTAAATATGAGCGTGGTGAAAGTTGGGCAGCACGCTAACGTATTTTGTCCCTCTGTGTGCTCGTAAGGGTCTAACCCTTTCACTCCTTTGATTTTTTTCCTCGTATCTTTTCTTTGACTTTTCATCAAGTCTGTCTTTGTACGGACCGGCATTGTTCTCCTTCGTTTTGTACATACCTTTTTCGGGGGAAAAGAAAAAGCAAGAATTTATTGGAACCGAAGAATGAACGTTTTGCGGTGCTGCAAATGCTTGCATTTCATGCGGTACTTGGATTGTTTTGCCACGAGTTCCCAGCATGTAATGTGCGAAAGTCACGTGGTCTGTCAATCTCTATAGCGAAGGCAGGACCAAACCATGACCCCCCACCCCCACTAGGTGATGAAGCCGATCAAAGGAGCCCAAAGGGATTGATCAAATGTGATGGCAGAGGTTGTATCAAGACTAATGTGATCTATTAGATGGTTTTTATATTGGTTAGAATTAAGATTATTTTTTAATTTTTCCAGTTAATGAGGACCATTTTCTTGGCAATGCAGTGTTTTGGAAATGACAGTCTTCACTAGTGGGGATAGTTACAAAGCTTTCTTCGTTATGAATTAGCATTCCTTTTTTTAATTTTTTTTTTATTACTTAGTTTTTAATAGAGGTTTTACATATTTTTACAACAGAAAAGGAAAACAACCAAAAACAACCATAACAAAACAAGCAGTCGACTGAAAAGCACAGCTTTTTCCCACAAAGCAATTCTGGCAGTGAGAACATGACTTTATATTCATGAATTGACAGCACATCTACAGATGTAAGAGCAGCCTAGGAGAGGCATGCAGAAGTTTATATAGATGTGAGTAGGCACAAACAGGAGAAAGAAAAAATAAATTTAATTAAAAAAAACCCCAAACAAACAACATTCGAATTTCGGATATATTTCAACCACTTGTCCCATCTTGTGGTATAAATATTAGCTTGCAGCCTTAACAAAAAGGTAAGTTTTTCCATTTTATGAATCTCCTCAACAACGCTCAACCAGTCGTCCAGAACAGGGGGTCAGTACAGAGCCACTTACGAGTAATTGCTTTTTTTGCTGCAGCAGTAAGAATCTTCAGGAGATATAATAATAATAATAATGGATACTTTATTGATCCCCATGGGGAAATTACTTGTTTTTCTCTGCATTTGACCCATTCACTCAGTGAAGCAGTGGGCAGCCCACTAAGCAGGCGCCCGGGGAGCAGTGTGTAGGGACGGTACCTTGCTCAGGGGTACCTCAGGGTAGCCGTTAAGTGGATTCGAACCGCCGACCTTCCGATCATGGGGCGACCACTTTACCTACTGAGCTATCCCTGCCCAATTATATTTGTCATTGCTTGTTAATTCTTCGGGTAGGTCTCCTAAATAAAATTTTATGACAGGATGTTGTTTTGATTTAAAGCCTATAGTCTGTTCTATCTTTGATATAACATCTTCCCAAAATTTAGAAAGTTTTCGACACGACCAGAATATGTGGGTATGGTTTGCAACAGTTTCCCCACAGCTCCTCCAGCATGAAGAATTTCCCCGTGTTTGTTGTTTTGGTGTTATGAAAAATCGTACCAGGTTTTTCCAACTAAATTCTCGCCAGTATGCAGAGGATGAGGTTGAAATGGCAGTCTCACACATATTGTCCCATTGCTCAGAAGTTATAACTGAGGACAACTCTCTCTCCCATCTTTCCTTTATATAATCTGTTGAAGTTCCCCTACTTTTCAATATGCCCTGGTAGAGTTTAGAGATAACTGACTTACATCCCTTATAGTATGTTTGTAAAATCAGATTAATTATTTCATTGGATTGTGTATTAATTTCTTTAGTCACTTTTGAGGACAAATACTGCCGTAATTGTAGGTATCTGAAAAAAATCACTTTTTCCTAGCTCATATTTTTCTTGTAATGTTTGAAAAATTTGCAGGCCATTCTTATCCAGTATTTTACAGTATACATTAATGCCTTTATGTGACCAGTTCTTAAATTGTAACTCCAATTGGTTTGGTTTAAACTCAGAGTCATAAGCCACCCACTTAAGTACTTGAATGTGGTTCCTTAGATTTAGTTCTTTCACTAACTCAAACCAGATAAGCAATGTAAAAGATGCGAAAGGGTTCAGTTCTTTCTGGTAGGCTGTTGCCAGCTTCTGATCTCCTATCAAGGCTTGTATTGGAATGACCCCACACATATTCTCAATGTCTTTCCATCGGGCCCCATAAGTGTCATCACAACATTGTATAATTATTTTGAGTTGAGCAGCAAGGTAGTAATCTCTGAGACTTGGGAGGGAAAAGCCACCTTTATCTTTAAGGATTAATAATGTGCTATATTTAATTCTAGGTTTCCGCCCCCTCCAAATAAATCGAGATATTTGTTTGTCCCAGTCATGGAACTGAGATTTGGGGATTTTGATCGGTAGAGACATAAACAGATACAGTAGTCTGGGTAGGACTGACATTTTAATGACCTCCATTCTCGCACTAAAATCAAAAACAAGTGTTGACCAATGAGTGAGGTCCTCTTTAATCTTTTGGTTCACAGGCTCAAAGTTTTTTTTTTATACAAGTCATCTAACGATTTAGTCAGCCATACTCCTAAATATCTAATTGCTTTCAGAGACCAATCAACAGAAAAACATTTTTTAACCTCACTCGACGGGCTATAGTTAAAACTTAAAATTTGTGTTTTTCCTATGTTGAGTTTGTAACCAGAATACATCCCAAACCTTCCCAGCAAATCTAAAAGGGTCCAGATGAACTGGTCTAGATTTGACAAGTACAAAAGGACATCATCAGCATATAAGGCTATTTTGTGTTCTTTTGAATTAACTACGACCCCATGAATACTATTATTTTCTCTTATTGCCTGTGCTAAAGGTTCAATGTAAAGAGCGAAAAGAGTCTGAGACAAGGGACAACCTTGACGAGTAGATCTTTCCAACTTTATACGGTCCGTGACTCGTCCATTTATCTTGATTCTCGCGGTAGGCATTGAATATAATGTCTTAATACTGTTAATGGAGTTTTCAGCAAAACCAAATCTTTCTAGGACCAAAAACAAATACCTCTAGCTCACGCAATCAAAGGCCTTTTCGGCATCCAGACTAATTAGTACCGCTTTATGATTATTTTCTCTTACATTATTGATTATGTGGAGAGAGCGTCTTATGTTGTCTTGGGTTTGCCAGCCCCCAACAAATCCAGTTTGATCTTCATCAATCAAATCTGGGATGAATGAGTTTATCCTATTAGATATAATTGAGGCGTAAAGCTTATAACCTTGGTTTAGGACTGATATCGGCCTATATGAGCGGCACAGCATTTTGTTCTTACCGTCTTTAGGTATAATTGTTATGATCGCCTCAGACCATGATTGAACTGGACATATTCTCTAATGTCCAGTTCAATGACCTTAGCAAAACTGGAAGCACCTCCACCTCAAATGCCTTATACCACTCAGCCGGCAGGCCTTCTGTACCTGGTGTTTTGTTATTTTTTTAGTTTCTTTAAGGCCATTTCCAATTCTTCTTTCTGAATCTGTTTGTTTAGGCATTCATTTTGACACTCACCAATTGATGGCAAATCTAATGAATTAAGAAACATTTTTATATCTTCTGTGTTGGCTTGTGCAGGTTGTGCATATAACATTTTGTAATAGGTTTGGAATGCCAAGTCAATTCCTTCCAGGTCACTTTGTAATTTCCCAGTTTGGGGATCAAGGACTAGCATACGTTTTTATTGAACATTTGAAGAACCAGCAAAAAGAAAACAGAAACTCTTGTAGAGGACATAAAGTCAGAGATAAAAACAACAAGGAGCAGGTGAATCTAGTACAGGTAGAGGTGCAAAAACCCACAGAGCTCAGCAGCCACCGTAACAAATTCTGGATCCTTTGCTTTTAGTTAGCATTAGCAGCACATGCTGCGTCCGATGTGAAAGGACCTTTATGCTGTGCACTGTGACTCACAGAAATGGTACCGGGTCAGCCCTGACTTTGTGTTAAACTAATCCTAAAGTAATAATGGTATTTCTAACCACTGATAATAATAATAATAATAATAATAATAATGGATTGGATTTATATAGCGCTTTTCAAGGCACCCAAAGCGCTTTACAATGCCACTATTCATTCACTCTCACATTCACACACTGGTGGAGGCAGCTACAGTTGTAGCCACAGCTGCCCTGGGGCAGACTGACAGAAGCGAGGCTGCCATATCGCGCCATCGGCCCCTCTGGCCAACACCACACCAATACCACAACTTTATCCTTTCAACAGCTACTGAAAGTTAGGGGACCTAGCTTCTATCGGATATTTACAAAGAGATCCTCCAGCTTCAAACTGTATTATCCTTCAAGAACCTGCAGTTCAAAAAAGCGCCCCTCCGACAGAAGTTCACCATGACTTGTCCAAGGTTCGCTTTATTTATGAACACTAGTTTGTTTGTTTTTTCCATTCGATAAAAGTTAATGTGAGGGTTCGCGATGGTTAGGAACAAACGCAATTGCATGGCAGAATTCTGTAAAGAGACGAAACTTCAGTCAGGAGAATTACTGAGGTAATCCATCCACAATACGAGGTTAGTCATTAACATACTGCTGCATGGGCTGGGCTATAGTTACACCATAAGGTTTTAAAAACTGAGCTTTAAAATAAACAGGGGTACAAAAACAGAGAGGGATAAATGATTGAAATGCAGTGAGTGTGATGCAATACGGCAGCGCTAGTATAGCGGTTAGTTATGACATGGAGATTTATGGAGCATGCTGTGAACTTAGCTAACATTACTTAGCAGTAATATGAGTTACTTTACTCAAGTGAAAGCTTTAAACATTAGCCCAATACATAGCTAGCCAACTTAAGGCTTTACGACGGACCCAGAGTCTCCATTTCAACGTTTGTCACAAGTACTGACTTCAAACTATATACCAGTTTTTAAATTGTGTTGATAGGCCATGTAAAACCAGAGTTATGATCAAAAGTATACGCGATGTCTTTTCCTGAATAAAACAGGCGTTTACTACTGGAAGACACGGTAAAAATGGCGTTTTCTAAGGACAGCGCTAGCAAACACTCTCCGCTTGTGAGCAAAAAAGGAAAAAAAACACCCTTCCAATCAAAAATATATATGGAAATGTGACATTTCGTTGTTTAGGAAGAGGGGGAAGTTTTAGGAGTGAGCGAGCGAAAGAAAGAAAGGGTGAAAGTGAGTTTTCACAGGTGAGAGACTTGTGAAGTTTACCGTGTTTGGAGTCTCAAGTGTGTTGTCTTGTGTAGTTAGTGTGTAGTGTAGTTGTTGTTTTGTACTTACTTACTGTACATGATGTTATTAGTAGAGCAGGGCGATATGACCAAAAATATTTATCACGATATACATTTGAAAATTTGCGATAACGATATAACTGACAATATAATTGACACTAGACAAAATACTTCACAGGTCCACAACTTTGATTTTTCTTTCCACTAACAATGTATTTTCACTTAAACAATCAGCTGTTTATTATGTGGATTAAAGCTATATAAAAATTTAACAGTGCAAATGCAAATTCCTTGCTGACAGTTTAACCAAAGGGCATTTCCAGTGGAAATTGGCCGACATATCCTCAGCATAACCATGTATACAGTGGGGCAAAAAAGTATTTAGTCAGCCACCGATTGTGCAAGTTCCCCCACCTAAAATGATGACAGAGGTCAGTAATTTGCACCAGAGGTACACTTCAACTGTGAGAGACAGAATGTGAAAAAAAAAAAAAAATCCATGAATTCACATGGTAGGATTTGTAAAGAATTTATTCGTAAATTAGGGTGGAAAATAAGTATTTGGTCACCTCAAACAAGGAAAATCTCTGGCTCTCACAGACCTGTAACGTCTTCTGTAAGAAGCTTTTCTGTCCCCCACTCATTACCTGTATGAATGGCACCTGTTTGAACTCATCATCTGTATAAAAGACACCTGTCCACAGCCTCAAACAGTCAGACTCCAAACTCCGCCATGGCCAAGACCAAAGAGCTTTCGAAGGACACCAGGAAAAGTATTGTAGACCTGCACCAGACTGGGAAGAGTGAATCTACAATAGGCAAGCAGCTTGGTGTGAAAAAATCAACTGTGGGAGCAATCATCAGAAAATGGAAGACATACAAGACCACTGATAATCTCCCTCGATCTGGGGCTCCACGCAAGATCTCATCCCGTGGGGTCAAAATGATCATGAGAACGGTGAGCAAAGATCCCAGAACCACACGGGGGGACCTGGTGAATGACCTGCAGAGAGCTGGGACCAAAGTAACAAAGGTCACCATCAGTAACACACTACAACGGCAGGGAATCAAATCCCGCAGTGCCAGACGTGTTCCGCTGCTGAAGCCAGTGCATGTCCAGGCCCGTCTGAAGTTTGCCAGAGAGCACATGGATGATACAGCAGAGGATTGGGAGAATGTCATGTGGTCAGATGAAACCAAAGTAGAACTTTTTGGTATAAACTCAACTCGTCGTGTTTGGAGGAAGAAGAATACTGAGTTGCATCCCAAGAACACCATGCCTACTGTGAAGCATGGGGGTGGAAACATCATGCTATGGGGCTGTTTTTCTGCCAAGGGGACAGGACGACTGATCCGTGTTAAGGACAGAATGAATGGGGCCATGTATCGTGAGATTTTGAGCCAAAACCTCCTTCCATCAGTGAGAACTTTGAAGATGAGACGAGGCTGGGTCTTCCAACATGACAATGATCCAAAACACACCGCCCAGGCAACAAAGGAGTGGCTCCGTAAGAAGCATTTGAAAGTCCTGGAGTGGCCTAGCCAGTCTCCAGACCTCAACCCCATAGAAAATCTGTGGCGGGAGTTGAAAGTCCGTGTTGCTCGGCGACAGCCCCAAAACATCACTGCTCTCGAGAAGATCTGCATGGAGGAATGGGCCAAAATACCAGCTACTGTGTGTGCAAACCTGGTAAAGACCTATAGTAAACGTTTGACCTCTGTTATTGCCAACAAAGGTTATGTTACAAAGTATTGAGTTGTATTTTTGTTATTGACCAAATACTTATTTTCCACCCTAATTTACAAATAAATTCTTTACAAATCCTACCATGTGGATTCATGGATTTTTTTTTTTCACATTCTGTCTCTCACAGTTGAAGTGTACCTCTGGTGCAAATTACTGACCTCTGTCATCATTTTAAGTGGGGGAACTTGCACAATCGGTGGCTGACTAAATACTTTTTTGCCCCACTGTAATATCCACAAAACTTAAAATGAGATTATACACACACAGTACGGTAATATTATGTTGAAGCGCAGTACGTATCACTCTGCGAGGCTCCTGCCTACAATAGCCGTAATGCTCTGACAGTCCATCAAGCAGTGCGGCTTCGTAGCTTAGCAAAGTCGTACTAAAACATTTGACAGATTTTCAAGCGCCGTGTTCCACATAAAATCGTTTGGAGGTCAGTAAACACAACTGGAATTCATACATAAGGCACACGGGATTATAAGGGGCACTGTTGATTTTCAGAAAAATCAAAGGATTGATTTTAAGTGTGCCGTATTTTTCAAAAAACACGGTAATAACGACGGCCCGCTAGCATGCGCTACCAAAAATAGTGTTTTGTTGTGTATCTGACGGACGAAAGCTAAACCAGTTCCACAGCACTGAAGTTGCAGCATTTTTACAAACCAATTCTGGTTCATCCGTTTCATTCAACGATCCACTTTCGCCCTTCTCATTTTTCCGCCATGTACGTATGAAAACAAAGGCACTGCGCATGCGCATTTCACCCATATTCTATCGCGATATTTAATTTTCTTATCGTTGCCCAACTTTATACCGGTATTACCGTGAACGGTATGATATGGCCCAGCCCTAGTTATTAGCACGAACACTTTAAAGGTGATCATTTAGGAATGTCCCTGCAGGTTTTAGATCTCACCTTGGGTCAACATACCTGAATCACATGATTAGTTCGTTACCAGGCCTCTGGAGAACTTCAGGACATGTTGAGGAGCTAATTTAGCCATTTAAATCAGCTGTGTTGGTTCGAGGACACATCTAAAACCTGCAGGGACACCGGCCCTTGTGGACTGAGATTGCCCACCCCTGATCTAAGAAAACCTTTTCCTTTTGCAGTATTTTTCTGTGGTGCGTTTTTCTATGTTATAACAAAAGGGGAACAAAGGTGTTTAAGTTCACCTAGGATGATCTGTTTTAATTTTCACATGGTCTTACTGAGGTGATGTGAATTGAAGGGGGGGGGGAGGTAAAATGCAATGGAAAAACTTGAAAATGGACCTTGAAAGTGCTTAAAAAGTGCTTGAATTTGACCCTGAAAAAGGTGTACAAACCCTGCCTGAAGTACTTAAAAAAAAAAAAAAAAAAAAAAGTATGCAGCCATTGTACACCTTTGAACTCACATGTATACAATAGTTATCCATATCTGCTTAACTATTATTTTCAGATGTCACATTAAGCCATCTACAAATCCAAAGCAAACATACATCATATCATAGTTTGTATTAAATAAATTGAGTAAAATAAATGTCATTAAAATAAATTAAAACACACTATTGATCACTTTCTATCGCAAGGTAATTGTCTCCTAATAGTTGCCTATTAGGAGACAATCGTTCACTACAAAGGTCTCTTGCTTCTTTAGCAAGTGAGAATAAGTAGTAAAAGTGGTGGAGCTTTTATGGGGAATATAACTAAAAATACAAACTCCACAAATAAAACATACCATAAACTCATAGCTTTCAAACAAAGAAGCAAAAAAAAAAAAAACAATACGTAAGACCAAAAAAATTACTGTAAAAGATTCAAAACAAATCATGCAAAACCAAAAATACACCCTATCCTTCCCCAGGATGACACAAATACAGAGCTTCTCTCCTGTTCCTTGAATTTAAGACTGTGCATTCTGTGAAACCATCCTGGCAACTAATGCACAGTTGTGTAGTTTGCAGTGCATTTCTATAGGTGGGCTATACAAAAATACAGTTAAGGTTGACAAGGAACTCATCATAGACTGTATTTAGTTTGGATAGTTTTTCTTGAATAGTACTGATATATTCTTGTGGGATGTTCCTGGGATCCAATGTTCATAAAGACTATCAAAGTGAAGCAGAAGCAGAGTTTAAAAAAAAGAAAGAAAGCATTCCCCTTTAGTATTAGTCTGCAGGTTCTTTCCCCTCTACGAGACAGCTCAGACCGTGTTGCTCCTTGTGCAAACTCATCTATGTCCCATGGTTCAGGTGCTTGTTTTATGTTAAATACTTTAGACTGTGTCTGAGGTTTTCTCTTATAAACAGTGTAGTTAATAACTTTGCCCTTAAACACACAGAAAAAAGGCTAAACCACAATAGGTGCACATCTTTCATTCAACATTTTAAGTAATTAAAAGGATTTTAAAAACTTGAACGTGGCTTACAATCAGTTATGGTTGACAAGGACCTTTATAATAGCATAGAAAAATACCTTTGAATACAAATGTTCATGTTCCTTCAAATATCAGCTTACTAAAGTGTACACAAGTTCTTTAGCATACTTTTCTTCAATGACTAATGAATGAGAAACATAACGCAAATAGGAATAAATAAAAAATTTCCACCTACCTTAATATGAGTGTTGTTGTTATTAGGATATACAGAGTCCCTTGTAGTTTTTTCGGTCTTTGTGTCACTCTTGAGAGGAAAAACTTCAGTGTCTGTCTTATGGATGTCTTCATAACATACTGTTAAACTTGTGTATCTTAATGCTGAACAGTGTCTTATGTATGACTGCCATCTTGATGAGTTTTCTGGCACAAGCAGGTTAGGGAGATTTCCGGTAGGTCAGAGTTTCAATATCACTCACCGGTGTTGTGTATTTCCTTTACACTTACTGATGGATTTATTCTCTTGCTGGCTCTTCAAAATGCAACACATTGCACAAATCTTTTAGTGCAATGTCTCAAAGCTAAAACAATCAAAGCAATGCCCAGTTTGAGAGAAAGTTGCCTTCCTGGGACATACAGTCCCGATCAAGACCACTTGAAAAACGGTTTCCAATGCGTCACATTGGTGTGCCGTGAGAAAGGATCAGGCGCCCCAGAATGATGCAGCACTTAATAGCAATAGATTAATATTTGAAAAGAAAAAGTAGTCAGTCTGACCTGGGTCCTGGTTGGGGACCACTGGTCTAAGTCATAAAAAGGTCATCATGCAGTATTCTATCATTAAAAGCTTATACTGACTACTAAGTACAATTTTCCATTGACAGGTATGGATGGCAGAGGAAGTTTTTTCCCACTTACCTCATGGAAATGCTTGCATCAGGCATGCCAAAATGAATTTTTGAAGCGATTAACAATAATGGTCGAGCTAGTCATTACTGAGTTCATGTTTGGAACTTTGAATTATGTTTTGGGGGGTTTATGGGTTGTTTTTGGAGTGTGGTCCTAAACTTTTGATCAGCTGTAATACAGCCTGTTTCAGTTCAAGCGTTGTTTTCAATAAATTGCATGCTCAAAAAATGTTTTGTCTGACTCCAATTTCTTGGTGCTGCATGTCGAAGCTTTACTTGGAACTTTGTTAGGATCCAGCCACGCAAAATATGACTTTTTCCATTTTTCAAGTTGTTTTAAACTTTTGATTGGGATTGTATAATCTCTGCCACTGGTTAGAGAAGCTGGAAGTGGAAGACTCCCAGGTGGTGCTTCGACCTAGGGAAAAACCAGCAAAGTGTAAACGCACTCTCCCAGAGATCCTGTCATACTTCATGTCCCTGCCTGGTTCCAGATCCACTTCAGCAGCAGCTGGTCCCACCATAAAGGCATGCAGTACAACCTAGTGGACTGCCGTACCATTGTAAGGGGTATTGATAGTAGGACCCTCCACCCTCTAGTGTGTACGGTGGGGTCTGAGAAAACAGAACTCAGGGACCTGCAATCTGAAATCTACTGACATTCAGTGGTGACCATTTTAAACACTGTAACGTTATCTGTAATAGCTGCATTAGTTATCTCAGAATCAGAATCACTGATTTAGGTTCAGTGAGTCATCTTTCTAATAAGTCTGACTTTAATTACTAAATTGAATGCTGTAAAATTGGTTATTAATGACAGCTTTGATTGGCAGTTCCTGTCATGGAGAGTGATGGTCTAACAGAGCTCCTGAGCCATCGTAGGTGGATGCAGTGCCTAGCCTTGGTGGATCAATTCTGGATCCACTACATTTGAAATTAACTACCTTCACTCCACACATGGCACAAATGGCAACAGGAAAGGGATGAGTTGTTAGCGGTCTGCGTCCGTGAGACTAAACCACACAGCATACAGTATTTTACAGTAAATCCCTCACTCACATTATGGATGTGTAACTTGGATTCTTGTTCAATAAATGAGTGAACGACAGATACCTGAGTGGCAGTGGATTTTGTGGATAGGTTCTCTGTTCTTATTAGACAACCCTGTTGAGATTGTAGATGCATAAAGTCAGCACATTATCATCTTCATCATTCATAGTTCAGGAGGTCAAGTCTGTCTCTCTTAAAGTGACATCCTCCATTACAAAGAGACCTGTGTATATCTGTTTAACAACTGTGCAGAGTAGAATTCCTGGGATCAGTCAGCATTTAATTTTCATAGTCATGGCTGTTTAAAAGTAAATGTGTGTCTATTTTATATTTATATGCAGCTGCCAAACATAAGTACCTCCATGCGTTTTTCTCTGTCATCCTGCAGGTTATAATGATGCAGCACCAGAATTGAACCAGGACCGGAAAACTGCCCAATCATCTCATCTTTGGAGCTCTTCATTTTTAAAAAACACAACTAAATTCAAAGTTTATACTAGATAATAGCTTACTATATAAAGCTGTGTCTTTTTTTTAACAACAAGTTCACATGTTAGCTCTCAGCACAACTGTGGATAGAAAAAAAACAGAAAACTCAGGACAGGGAAGGATCAGCTTTATTTAAGTTTTGAGGGACATTTGATAGTTTTTGATGATGATTTTCTCTATGTGATTACATGAGCTTTCCCCAGATTCAGACCTCAGGACCAACCAGTGATAGACAAAAATCATTCTATACTCTCGGATGAATACACTTAATTGTTGTAATGACAGAGTAGATTTGTGTTAACTCCTAAATTAACAGATGAAAAAGGCAAAACTATATTATATGCTGTCAGTGAAAGTTGTAGCTGTTTTACTGAAAATATTAAAGACAAAACATGAAAACTGAATATATTAATGTAACTGCTGTCACTACATATATTCTTATCTTTACTCAGTTTCATCCTACTCTTTTCATTCTGAAGCATCAACAATAAATGAGTTTGGTGTTTAGGAAAACTCTGACATGCTTAGACCTGTATGTATTTTGAATGCAAACACTGAATATAGTGTGGGGGACTTTTACAGAAAGGGAAGCAAACATACACAGACAAAAACATCTTCCACTATTTAGCAATTTGAGATTTACAGTATCGGATAAAAAAAACAAAACATTTGTGCTGCTTTGCATCTTTCTGCAAAATCTGTAAAATTATTTCTATAGTTAAATAAATACTACTAAATTGTTGGTAATTTAGTAGATATTTTCAAGATAAATGTCCATATGGACTGACACACATTCATGTTCCTCAGTCCATTGTTTTAAAATGGCGACTCTACTCTTGGATTTCCATCGAGGATGGCATTCTGTTTTTTGCAGCACTCATGCATGTGCATGAGAACATAATCAGAGTTGATTGAACAAACTGTGATTAGCCTCTCTGAAAACGGAGTTAATTGTTAAAGTCAAAGTCTGTTTAACATAATTTTAGTAATTTAGTACATATTTTTAATGTAGACTTTTTCCATTTATACATATATTTATACACACACACACACACAAAAGCGGAACATTAATCAATATTGGACACAATATGACAGGAAGTCATCTCCAAAAAATACCATTAATGGTATTAATTCTGTCTGAGTAAGTGGAAAGGGTCACAGTAGTGTCAGTGTTCAGTGTTGCAGTGACCCGACCTTTCTAGATGTTTCCATCTTGTTTAAGCCCCGACACATCCAGAAGACTATGGACTGTGGATTGTCCTTCTAGCCCTGGTATGAGTGGGGGAGGGAAGTTAATAGTTTTATTGGTAGTCTTGGGGCTTTCTGTCACACTTGATCATTATACAAAAAGAAGTGCCAGTTTTGGAATCAATATCCCCATTTTATCCAGTGAAACATAATACTATATACCAAGATACATGTTGAAATCTAGGCCAAGAAATACATAACACCATATTTAAGGCTAGAAATGCCTAAGAACAGTATCTATCTATCTATCTATCTATCTATCTATCTATCTATCTATCTATCTATCTATCTATCTATCTATCTATCTCTCTCTCTTTTTCTCTCTCTCTCTATCTCTCTCTCAAATTTATCATGTTATTATTTGTGCAGACCTGATGCTTGAGATGAGTAGGATACAACAGCTTTATCCCCTTAGGTGGATCATGTGGCTGCTTTCTCTGCATAAAAAAAGGAAAAAGCCAACACACCCTTTTGGACCAGCATAATGAATGGGGAGTGGTGCTAGAGGGTGTGGCTACAGCAGTTTGCCTGTCTCTGATTTGCTGACATATGCTCTAATTGGATCAAGTAGGAACTTGCTTAGGTTGATGCTTTGTACAGGGATTGGGAGCAGCCTGCATTGCACACTACCAGACAGGAAGAGAGGCAGTGAGGGAGGAGGCCAGAGTCTGCACAGCTCACCACTTGAAAATAAAGGATTGAGAGAGGAGGGGTGAGAGAAGAAAAGGGGAGTATCCAGTTCTGCCCTTCTGTGCTGCTGCAGCCCCCCTCCCACTCTGTGTAATTTCCTTTTTTCCTCTTTCCCCTTACTCATCTGTTTCAGTGGCTGCACTGAGAGGAAGGACACCTGCCGCTCCCTGATGATTCAGCTTTTCAGCTGTTTGGAGCTCCCAAGACTAGACAGCATGTCCCTCCTGCCACTGCAGTGCTTGGCTGGCCTGTCCTCTGCACTACATTTGCCTCAGCTAGAGCTGGCCCATCACGTCGATACTACCTTTTCTTCCCAAGTATTCAGGTGAGTGAGTACAACTGTTTCACTGCTGCTCACTAGTAGACCGCACATTTTAAAAAATCTTTTCCGTATTTTTTGTTTCTGCCTGCAGGAAATTTGACAGTTGTTTTCCTTGTGAAAAAAAAGCATGAATAAGGAATTCCTATTTCTAATGCATAGACTGTCTACGTATCCCCTGGATTGTTAGCAAGGTTCCACTCTTTGAAGGGCATCACCTTTCTCTGAAACCCAGCTCTCCCTCTGTGTCTACACAATGGAAAAGATACTAAAAGACATTGGTGGAAAAATGTCATTGTGTGATGATCTGAGTTAATAGCTAAGGTGGTAAGAAACACTTCTTCAAGCAGTGTGAAAGGATGACCGAGGGAATGGAGGAAGTCTCTGCAGGGCCAGCTCCCCCTTTTGGATCAGTCTCCCCCACTGGCTCTACTGTTGATACTAGGCAAGTCCCAGAAGAGAAACCAGAGGAGACAGAGGCAGCTGGTGAGAGTGGGGAGGAGGCTATAGAGGGAACTGCAGAAGGAGGTGGTGCTGGTAACGATGGGGAGCATGTGGGGGCTTTTGGAATTGTGACCTTGCCAGAGGCCTGCTGCGTGTGCATAGAGATGGAACAGATTAACAATTGCCTGCACTCTGAGAAAATCTGCATCCTCCCCATACTGGCCTGTCTGCTTAGCTTAGCCCTCTGCACAGCTGGACTCAAATGGGTCTTTGTGGATAAGATATTTGAGTATGAACCACCATCACATTTAGATCCTAAGCCTATTGGACAAGACCCAATTATTATACCAGTTGAACCCACATTGGGAATAACAGTCTCGTTTCCTCATGCAACTCCTTCAAATAACTCCCTAACCACCACCTTCACCCTTACCCCAGAGCATCCTGAAGTTTCAGTAGAAGATAAATCTACACAACAGCCGCATGTGTCTCAGTCTTCACGAGTGATTGAGCCTGCTGTCACACTGAAATATAACGCTGAACACTATACCACCCCAAAGCAGACTCCCCAACGAAAGTCAACACAGAAATCACACAGCCATCATCAAACTATCTGTAAGTACCCAATACTTGTTTATATAAAAATCTGTAAGTGGGTTTTTCTTTAAGTTACTTACATATTTTTATGAGCCTAAATTAGATATACTGTAGGTTGCAATGGCTAGACATTACATGCTAACACAAAATTATGATTTTCATCATTGCAAAAGATAAAACAGGTTGATATAATAAGATTCAAATAACTTTTTTTCTCTTGTATCATTCATTTTGTAGTGTTCTTTTTTTCTGTACAAGAATGTTCTGTACCTGAAAACAGATGTGTTGTGACTTGCACACGGTGCCATGAGTAAGCCCCTGAACTATTTCTACACAAACTGTGTAAGTGTGTACCTTGAACCTTCAGTTTAAATCTACTTTACCCATACACTAATTGTGCGATTTCTGGGAGTCATCCTCTTTTACCCACTTTAGAGTTTAAGTGGCCCTTTATATTATAATGAAATGACTTAAGTAATTAAAGTCAATCAGTGTTTTCTTTAAAATGTTTTTCCTGTTTGCAAAAAAAACGTGAGAAATGTGAAAGATCTCTGAAGTGTGTGGATGCACATTTCGAGATATACTGAAAAGTGCATATCAATAAATGATGCATGACATAAACTGAAAACCCAGGCTGTGGCACAGCCAGACTTCCTGTTTTCTGCCTATGCTACATTTCAAGGTCAGAGCCTTCTTGAAGCTAACTGATGTCCCCACTATCCCTGAGGCACAGGGGAAAATACACCAATCCATTTATGCTCTCTTTCTGCCTGGGCCTCTCAACTAGGCTGTTTTGTTTGTAGTCACATCACTCTGTGTTGTATTGTGGTGAGGTAGTGGTGGTAGGTCAGGGGTTGGTTTGTAGACAGTGCTTTACTTAAGAATGCTTGAATACCAGCAGTGACAGAAGGTTAATGTTTAAAAATTACCTCTGTTAATTTTCTTTCTGAGTGTCCCAAGTGAGATTCTGATGCTGAAATGTATAAATGTCTTGTTTTGGCCTGTAGAATGTTATCTGATTTCTGGCAAAGCTGGTGTCTCTCGGTGATAGCACTGCTGCTCCTCCCCTATCACTCATCTCAAAGTTGCAGCCCTGTTGTAAATTTAGGAAGCAAGTGCAGCTTTATTCCAAAGACTGTCTGTACTTTCTAAACGTTTCACTTTGAAGTTTGACATTATGAGATGCATTGTAACTGTCTTACGCTTCCCTTTTCTGTTTTTTTTTTTTTTTTTTTTTAAAACACCTCTTCTCCAGTATTTTAAAATTGATAACAGTTCATCCATCCATTTCTTAACCAGTTATCCAGGTAAGGATTATGAAGAGTCCAGACCCTTTCTTAGATGTCAGAGGATGACCTGCACACCTAGGACATGTTCCCAGTCTATTGCAGGGTCAAAATGGAGACAAACAAACATTCATACAACTATGGTTAATTTAGAATCACTCCTCCCCTTGCTCTAAGAGCTCTGTAACACCAACATTTCTCATCAGTGGGATAATAAAGGTTTATTCTATTCTATTCTATTCTAACCTAACCTGCATATCTTTGGATTGTGAGAGGAAGCCAGAGTACCTGGAGAGGCATAGGAAGAACTCCACACATGTAGGCCATTGAGTTTGAACCCAGTATTTAATTGCTGTGTGGCAACAGTGCAACACACTACAGCACTGTGTTGCAGTCCTAAAAATCTTGGATATATGTATTTAACCAGATGCTTAATCTGTATGGTTTTACCTTGGCCTCCTCTAAAACTGTGAAGAATCTTCTAGAGTCTGGAGTCAGTTTTGACCAGGATATGGCTTTCAATGACTGCTTTCTTACATTTGTGCAATACCTCTAAAGATAGAAACATCCTGTCTCAGATCAATGCTGAAAAAGTAGTTCATGCATTTTTCACTTCTAGGCTGGACTATTTTAATTCATTAACAGGTTGTCCTTAAAAATCCTTCTTTCCTTCTAGTTCTGATGGGAACTAGAAGGAACGATCATTTACCCACCCCCTCATGTCTTCTTATATGTTTTAGTTATACAGCACCAAAACATAACAACAGTTGTCTCAGAGTGCTTTATACTGTAAATTGAAAACCCTTCAATAATCAAGAGAAAACCCCAATGAGAAAGTGCTTGGAAAAATGGAGGAAAAATGGAGGGAGATGCAGCCATCAGCTGTGATAGAAAAGGAAGAGCACAGAGGAAGACAGGCAAAAGAAAGACATTGGAAGAGAGCCAGATTTTAAAGTTAACTAATGATTAAATGCAACGTATTGTAGAAATACATAAAAAGTCAAAAGAGGTGAGTGAAGAAGAAACACACAGTACATCATGCTCCCAGCAGCTGAGGCCTAGTAGAATCAAGATAATATCAAAGAGGATAAAAACCTATAGCAGGGGAGTTTATAACCTTTAAAAAGCTGATGAGTTACATTTCTAAGATACTGATGTTGTGGAATTATGACCACGACCTTTTAGGATGACTTATATTGTCAAACAACATTTTTGACAATTATCTTCACGCATGATAGGTGGAATGGCTCTCGGCAAATGATTGCTGATTTTAATCCACTAATAGCTTTTACACACTATTGCTACAATTCATTTCATTAGCACAACTTAAAGCATATTGCAATGAAATGTAATCCATCCCTTCACAATGGCTGTGGATAAAAGTCTAAAAATATTTTGGGAGCTTTTGATATTTTAATGGCAAGCTACCGCTAATAATTATGTGAATAACTGCATGTAAAATGTGTTCAACATTTTTTCAACTCTTCTTCTCACAAACTTAGAAGATTTCAAAATCTTCTAAGTTTGCAAAATGCCATTTCCTCTCCATGATTTGGGTTACCTGCTTTGACAAAAAGTTATTGCCACTTCTATCTTGTGATAGGAATGCTCTTTATGCCTGAAAATTATTTGAAATATTGGTCAAACATTTCATGAGAGAAATGTTTGACCAATATTTGACAGATTATTGGCCAAGAAGTAATTTATTGCATGTATTATATATGCAACATGCATATGTTTAACAAAATATAATTATGACAGTTTACACGTGTTAATCATTAGCCCACTTGCATGGATACTCTTAGCTGTTCATTGGGTAATAGGAAAGTGGGGAGAAGGTTACCTGTAGGGTAGGGTTAAAATGGTGTTCTAGTCATGGCATAGGTCTGGCGCAGAAGTATAATTCATATTTAAGGCCGAGGATGCATGTGTTGTTTTCATGAAATGCTAATTATAGGTGTCTCTCCCCAGCTACCATCAGCACTTCCACTACAGCAAAGACCTCAAGTCACGTAACCCGCTGCAGTGACAGTCAGAGGAACTACTGTGTTAATGGAGGCGAGTGCTTTACCCTTGAAATCATCCCGGGCAGTACAAAGTTTCTCTGCAGGTATGCCATGAACTGTAGGTTAAGCTCACTGAATACTGCTACTGCTGGCATTTGTAATGCCAGAACAAAATAATTTTTGTACTTTATCCTGCTTAACTAACTAAATCCAACCTATATTGTCTGAAAAGTAGACATGATGATTTCTGATGAAAACATTAGAATCCCATATACTCATATTTTATTCTCAGTAGAACACAGAAAAAATCAATTCAATTTAATGACAATGGTGTGCTTGGTTCTTTCTTCTTTATGAAAGAATAAATTTACGTTGAAACCAAGCACACCATTGTTTTTCTTGTGACATTACCAATAAGTTTGATGTGTCACATGACTCTCTTGTTGTATCCAAGATGGCCGACTTCTAAATGGCAAACATGGCCACCACCCATCTTGAGGAGTTTGCCCCCTCACATATACTAATGTGCCACAAACAGGACTTCAATATCACCAACCATTCCCATGTTATTACGGTTTATCCATATAAATGGCCCACCCTGTAGATTGACCAACCTGTGTACCACTGGTTGACTACAAGAAAGCAGATGACTCAATGCCTATGCATGGATCCTGGAATGCCTAGAACTATACAGGATCATCAGGACCCTAAGAGCATTCATCAGGAATTCAATGGGGATGTGGTGAACAGCATTAGAGGACAATTTCAAGCCAAACACACAAGTCACCATCAAGTGCGGGATCTACCAAGGAGATGCCCTGTCCTCACTGCTGTTCTGTATAGGCCCGAACCCCCATAGTGCTATCATTGACAAGACTGGCTATGGGTACCGAATACGTAATAGAACAATTGTCAGCCACCTCCTCTACATGGATGATATCATGCTGTATTCCAGGAGTGAATGAGGCATTGATTCATCGATCCATACCACCAGGAACAAGCAACAACATAGCAACATAGCAACATAGCAACAACATCAGAATGTCATTTGGACTGGAGAAGTTTAGCCAGATGGTAACAAAGAGAGCAAAAGTACTACCAGAAGGGAAATTTGCTGACAATGTAGACTAGGAGAAGAACCATCATGGATAGACAGGGCCCTCCAGGGTATGTACCACCAGCAGATGGTAGAATTGACTAACAGCCAGAAATCCTACCACTGGCTGGGTAAAGCTGAAAAAACAGCACAGATGCAGTAATCATGGCAGAACAGAAACAAGTTCTGAAACAATCAGGCACATAACAACAGGGTTCAAAATGCTAGCCAGCGAGACATACATAGAACGCCATAACCAAGTGGCTGGCATGCGGTGTATCTGTGCTAAGTTATGGCCTGGAAGTCTTGAGGTCAAAATGTGATACGCCATTTGACAATGATTGAGCTAAGATAAGATACTGTGGGGCTTTCAGATAGCCTGTCCAGGGGCCTATCCTTCCATGACAGTGAGGGGAATGATTTGCCCATTTGCCCATTACTTAAAAAAAGTCACTGAGGTAGCTGAACAACTCCTTAGTGGCTGGGTCACTGAGGTGGATGAGGATCACCCTAAGTTCCTAAAGACCATGAGTGTTATAGGGCTTTTTTGGTATGCCTCCCATCCAGGTTGGGAACTCCCACTATGTTTATTATGTTGTAATTGTAACATTATATCTAGATTTTTTTTTTTAAACAAAAAAAGCATTATATGATAAAGTTCTATCTTGGAAAATAGTATGTTTTGTGACTGTGTGTCATTGAGTGTTTGCGTCCTGTGGATAACAGTAGGTGCTGTTTTTGTCTTGTCCTTTCTATCCATTAACTAGGTGCTTGGCTGGATTCACTGGGCACCGATGTGAACAAGCAGTTCTTAAGAATGTCTCAGACCCAAAACGTATGTGAATACAACTGTATTTAGTCCCACATGTCATTGCTGGTGTTTCACTCTTAGCATATTTTCTCCAGGAAATAGTGGAGAAATTCATGTTGCCTTCTATGCACAGATATAAACTTGGTGAGCATGCTGAACTTATTTCTCCAAGTTCAAGTAGACTCTATGTAGAACATGGTCTAAAGGCTTAAGCATACTCTCTTCTGCAGTGAATTTGCATGTAATTCACATCTCACCACACCTCATCCATCCTGTTTAGACCAGTGATCTCCACTTCAGTATGAAGTGGTGTTTCTTTGCATTCAGCCACATTGCCAGATCATCAGAAAACAAAACATTGATTATGTTCTTGTACAATTTGGGTTCTGTAGTGCAAAGCAATTTCAGATTCTCCAAATCTTTATCTTATGCTAATATCATCTATCATACTATCAGTCACAAAAGTGGTTATCAGCCTGATAACTCAACCGAGGGTTTCACCAGTTTAGCTACAAGCTTTTACAAGGTTTAATATTAAAATAAAGTAATTAAACACACAATACATCTAAATATACCTGTGTAACTATGGAATTCAAAGCATCGGAGTATGAGAGTGTATGATAAGAAAATCAATAGACAGTATATAGGCCTATATTATTAAAACAGCTAAATTATGTGCGTGTATTTTAATTGCTTTTAGTAGTCAGCATTATATAAAACGTTGTATAAATAAACTATTTATTCAAAGCTAGAAAGGAAAGCTGAAAATAAGTGGCCAGTTATTAAACTCAATAATCTCTATTATTACAATACAGGGAGATCTGGCTATAGTCAAAATTGTGGATTTAGTTAAACAAATGCGTAAATCAAGATATACCCATGATGTACAAGTCTAACTCAAGCCCTATTCTTTTATTTGCAACTCAGAAAGTGTTAAATTGTGTCAGCACATTAAAGAAATATAAAAAGGAAAATATAAATATATTTATGAAATATAAAAGGAAAATCCAAACTGGTAATTGGGTTTAGATGTAGAAATGATATGAACAATAATAACAATATTAGATGCAATAGTTTAGGATTATACCACTATATTACAGCTTATTGAAAAGCTTTAAAATTATCTGAAAATGCATAAGAGCAGATGAAAGTTGCCCCTAACCTACAGTGCTACAGTCCTATTGATTTCTTTTCTTTCTTTTTTTGATATTTTCTTTTTTTTGATATTTGCTGATATGTGACAGATCATCAAAGTAAATTTAATATCAGCCAAAGATTACCTGAGTAAATGCAAAGTGCAGTTATTAAATGATTTAATTTAAGAGAAAAAGCTATTTAAACCTACATGGGCTTATGTAAAAAAGATAGCTATTCTTTAAACCTATAAGCTGTTTGTGCCATACTTGGAAGCAAGAATTACAATCAAGCATTTGCAATAACTGACAATGTCTTTCAGATCACTGGAATTTTGGCCCACTTTTCTTTGCAAAATTCAGCTACACTGGAAGGTTTTGAAGCATGTATGGCCTGTTTAATGTCATACCAAACCATCTCAGATGGATTTAACCTTTGACTAGGCCACTACAAAGCCTTGACTTTGTTTTTTATTTTTATTTTTTGTTTGTGTTGTATTTTGATCCATGATTCCATAAATTGGGGTACTTAATCCAGACCTTGAAGCAGGCCTTGCCCATCATACTACCACCACCATGTTTGACTGTTGGTATGATGTTTTTTTTATGAAACGTGTTTAATTTATTCCAATTGTAATAATAATAATGATAATGGATTGCATTTATATAGCGTGTAATGGAATGCAAACCTTCCCAAGAGTTAAACTTTTGTCCCATTTATCCACAGAATATTTTCCCCAAAGTCTTGGGGTTCATTGAGGTATTTTTGGGGGGAAATGTGAGACAATTCTTTTTGATCAACTGTGGTTTTCTCAGGATGCCAATTTTTATCTAGTATCTTTCATATTGTTGAATCATATCAGTCTTGCAAGTGAGGCTTGCGGTTCTTAATCCAGTTAATCATAGTTAATTCAAGATTTAACATTAAGTAACTGTGTTACATAAAGCCAGGTAGGTGGATAACTATTATGTATAAAAAATAAAATGATTGTTTCTAATCTGCATTTTGTAACTTGTACTCGGGACATCTTTGTGTATTAAACATATTAAAAACGTTTTTGAAATGTGTAAGCGTGAAAAAATTTCAAAATAGTAGTAGTAGTAATAATAATAATAATAATAATAATAATAATAATAATAATAATAATAATAATATTGATCAACAGCACTGCATATTTCACTGCATATTTATCTTGAGCAGGTTAGCAGGTCGCTGTAAATTTTCAAGTCTAAACGTAGTGTTGGAAAATAAATGTCACATACAAGAGAGCAGAGGGATTACCTGTTGCAGTACTGAATGACCAAGAGTAATGGAGCCATTACTGGGGTCTTTAATTCTATTTTGTCTGAAATTTATGCAACTGGGGTTATCCTAATTGTCTTATTACATACATGCAAATTTCAGTCTGTTGCAAAGAGAGTAGTTAAATTAGGTTAACTGTAATCACTAAATTAGAATTGATCATCTGTCATTTATGACTTATGCAATATACAACGTAGTCTGAAAGGGTAATTTTAAATAAAGACTCAATAGGTAGACATGCTGGTTTAGATATCCATAACACCAGTGATGACTGTGGGTTTTGCATATGACATAAACTAACACCCTCTTTCTCTTCTTCTTTATTTCTCATGTTTCCTACTCAGGTGTCCAGTTGAATTTACTGGTGATCGCTGCCAAAACTATGTAATGGCCAGCTTTTACAGTATGTCTATTTCCTCTCATCTTCTTGGCTTGCAACTTGACTAACAGTTAACCTCTTTATTTCTTCTTATATTTTTCATTAATGCAGTGTTTCTCCATTTAAGTGTTTTCTTTAAAGCTGTATTTATATTTATTTAGTATGTATATTTATATACATTCAGAAATTGAGTGTTTCAATCCATACAACCACTTTTCTTAAATACAGCCTTTTACATGCTCACAAAAATGAAATGGTGGATTATCATACTTGAATATTAGAACATATTTAACTGAGTCTAAAAGGCGATGCAACAATACAATACTCAACAATACTCAAATGGCTCAAAGCATACTAAGAAAAAAAAACCCTGCTCTGTTACAGTACGAATACCAGCCTGGACTGTCAACACATGGAGGGTTGGATCCATGACACTGACACCAAAATGTCAAAACGTTCAGCAGAAATTTACATTCTGATGAACAAATCTCTGCTCTGTGGACACATTTGGTGTACTCAAACATATTCTCCATAGTCAATCCACTTTATGGTTGGTAAATGGCCTGTATTTATATAGTGCCTTACTAGTCCCTAAGGACCCCAAAGCGCTTTACATATCCAGTCATCCACCCATTCACACACACATTCACACACTGGTGATGGCAAGCTACATTGTAGCCACAGCCACCCTGGGGCGCACTGACGAGGCGAGGCTGCCGGACACTGGCGCCACCGGGCCCTCTGACCACCACCAGTAGGCAACGGGTGAAGTGTCTTGCCCAAGGACACAACGACCGAGACTGCCCAAGCCAGGGCTCAAACCGGCAACCTTCCGATTACAAGGCGCATTATGGGTAGTGCATTCTGTGATAGTTTTCCAATTCAGGTCTACTGTACAGAGTGATTGCCTTATATAGCGTTTTGAGTGCTCTGGGAGAATAGAAAAAGTTATATACTGTAAGAGTCATTCCATTTACTATTTAACATTTAACTGTCTTGGTCACTGTAACTGTTAGTTACTGAAGCTTTTTGTTTGGTGTTTTCGTCCACAGAACTGCTGCAAACTTGTTTCTTACTTTTATATTACATTGTCTTTTATGCCACAATGATCAAAAGGCACAACTTTTATATTAAGGTAAATTTTCAGTTTCTGGTTTCACTTTTCATCATGTAAGTCTGATAATGGAACAAGCAGATGCTTTAGTGTGCTAACTTCTATTGCAAATCTTTATCCAAATTGAAAATAAGACAGTCAACATTTATACAGTATCAGCATTTGAAAGATGAATTCACACATCATTTATCATACATTTGCATTAGAAATATTAGTACAGTGAAAATAGGATATACCCACAAAACAGGAATTTTACATTTTAAAGGGTATAACCTTTAAACAACTGCAATGAATTAAACAATATTTTACCAAAATAGCATAGAAGAAAAGCCAGAAAAACCACAAGGAGTGTGTTCATGGGGATTTTTGACAATTTTTCCAGAAGTGCATTTGTGAAGTCAGACACTGATGTCTCAACTCTGATTAATCCAAAAGGTGTTCTGTGTGCGCTGGTGCACAGTCATGTTCGAACAGAAATATTGATATACAGGGTGGGCCATTTATATGGATGCACAGTAATAACATGGGAATGGTTGGTGATATTAAAGTCCTGTTTGTGGCACATTAATATATGTGAGGAGGCAAAATCCTCAAGATGGGTGGTGACCATGGTTGCCATTTAGAAGTCGGCCATCTTGGATACAACTTTTGTTTTTTTAATAGGAAGAGGGCCATGTGACACATCAAACTTATTGGTAATGTTACAAGAAAAACAATGGTGTGCTTGGTTTCAAAGTAACTTTATTCTTGCATGAGTTATTTACAAGTTTCTGACCACTTATAAAATGTGTTCAATGTGCTGCCCATTGTGTTGGATTGTCAATGCAACCCTCTTCTCCCACTCTTCACACACTGATAGCTACACCACAGGAGAAATGCCAGCACAGGCAACCAGTATCCGTAGTTTCAGGTGCTGCAAATCTCGTATCTTCACACCTTAGACAATTGCCTTCAGATGACCCCAAAGATAAAAGTCTAAGGTGGTCAGATCGGGAGACTTTGGGGGCCGTTCAACTGGCCCACGACGACCAATCCACTTTCCAGGAAACTGTTCATCTAGGAATGCTCGGACCTGGCACCCATAATGTGGTGGTGCACCATCTTGCTGGAAAAACTCAGGGAACGTGCCAGCTTCAGTGCATAAAGAGGGAAACACATCATCATGTAGCAATTTCAAATATCCAGTGGCCTTGAGGTTACCATTGATGAAGAATGGACCCATTATCGTTGTACCCCACATACCACACCAAACCATCACTTTTGTTGTTCCAAGAGTCTTGGAGGGATCCATCCAATGTGGGTTAGTGTCAGTGTTCTGTTTGTTAACTTCACCATTCACATAAAAGTTTGCCTCATCACTGAACAAAATCTTCTGCGTGAACCGAGGGTCCTGTTCCAATTTCTTTTTTTGACCATCCATCCATCCATCCATCCATCCATCCATTCGCTTCCGCTTATCCTTTTCAGGGTCGCGGGGGGCGCTGGAGCCTATCCCAGCTGTCATAGGGCGAAAGGCCTATGACAAAAGTTGTATCCAAAAGTTGTATCCAAGATGGCTGACTTCTAAATGGCCACCATGGTCACCACCCATCTTGAGGATTTTGCCCCCTCACATATACTAATGTGCCACAAACAGGACTTTAATATCACCAACCATTCCCATGTTATTACGGTGTATCCATATAAATGGCCCACCCTGTACACTCTGGGTTCCTTCCACTGGAACTAAGGGGCTATTACATTCAGTTCTTTTTAATTCTTTTGGCGGCAAAGAAAGACTGGACCCAGGGTGGTCAAAACTCAATAAATGATCTTTAATTTACATTTCATACATTTCCTGTTTTTCAGTCTGGCTGAGCACTTAGTTTGTGAGTCAAAAGTGGCTTTGCTTTACAAGCCTTTATTACTAAAATACATAAAACAATATAATCAGAAAATAAGCACTAAGAATATATGTTTATTCCTTAACAGGGCCAAGCCCAACTCCTGAAAAACAACCCCACACCATACTCCTCCTTCCACCAAACTTCACACTTAGCAGAGTGCAGTTAGACAAGTACCTTTCTAAGCTCCTTAGACTACCATGATCTGGATGACTGAGAACCTACACAGACACTTACATGAGTACCAACTGCCGCAACTGCCAAAACCAGACACCTAAGCCTTCATCACTACATCTAATGGTTTGCATTGCACTTGGTGATGTAAGGCTTGCATATAACTTCCCAGCCATGGAAACCTATTCCATGAAGCTCTATACGTCACTGTTCTCAAGCTATTCTGAAGGCCACATGAATTATGGAGGTCTATAGTGATTAACCCTGCAGAAAGTTGACAACCTCTATCATTTTGCGCCTCCTCTGACTGTGGAATATTTAGTAGGGAGTAAATTTCACGCCTGGACTTGCTTTTGCACAGGTTGTATAATATCACTGTGTCATGCTGGAATTCACTGAGCTCCTGAAAACAACCCATTATTTAACAAATGTTTGTAGAAGCAGCCTGCATGTCTAGGTGCTTGATTTTATATATCTGAAGTTTTTTATCACAGAAGTTATTGGAACATCTGAATTCAATTATTTGAATTGGTGCGTTAAAACTTCTGGTAACATAGTGAACTTCATATATGGGCCATAAATACATGTGGTTATTATTAGGGGTTCCCCAGTTGAGTGAGTAACACACGCCAGTGTTATTTTGTCCAGCAGAACATACACTGTGTGGTTAACAGTAATTTTATTTAGAAGTGCAGTTTTGGCCACACACTGCCAGCTGTCTCATACCCAGAGATAACCTTTTCTACTCTGCTCTGCACTCAGTGGCTGTCCAGTCCCAGCTTCAGCTCTTCCTTCCAGGTCCTGGCGCTCTACTGGAATAGGGGAGGCATGACTAGATGATAGTTGCCAGTGTCCCCCGGCACTGTCCTCTGAACCCACTTCACCACCCCACTCCTGCAGCCAAGCCTCAGACCACACCCCACTACATGTGTGAATGTGTGTGAATGGGTGGATGACTGGATATGTAAAGCGCTTTGGGGTCCTTAGGGACTAGTAAAGCGCTATATAAATACAGGCCATTTACCATTTACCATTTACATGCTGATTGAGGCCACTATAATAACATTGTAATAACCATTGATACTAAAATCTATTAGATAAATGATGTACATTTTTATTATGCCTTTTAAATTCTGAACTAATATAGTTGGCTGAAGTTTTTCTAAGTAACAGACCAGTGCATTTATTCTTAGCTTGCTCTGAATTTAAAGTGCAGAGATGTCTACAAACCAAAGTGCTTTGAGTGCTCAGATAGAGGAGAAAAGCACTACATAAGCATGATGCCATCTGATTTTGTTCCTGCTGGAAGAACAGGAAGAGTATTATGTGAAATATATAAAAAATTCTAACTTACTAATTTTGGTTTATCAGTACATCAAAAAAGGCTTGTGTCTTAAACGCAAGGTAAAGTTTGAACTTAGTGCTTATCTTTTGGTGTAACTGCCTTGGAAATGATAGGGCCCATGTCTCAGTAAGCAATCATCTCAAATTCAAATCTGGGTATGTGTGGAACTGGAAAAAGGTGATAGGCAGTTCTGAATTTCATCCTTTTTTGGTAATCTTTGGGCTGATGATCTTTAACCACTTCTCATTTGATTAACTTTGAGTATTCTGATATTGTCTGTTTTTGACATTCATTGGTGTAGGCTCATTTTTCTTTAGCTGGTATAGATATTCTTATATGTGATCAAGGCTTTAACCAGGTATGAGGTCCCCATTAGTTAAGTTAAAACATTAAAGTATTAAAACATGTGGCTAAATATACAGGATTTAATACACTGTCAACTGATCACCACTTGGTGGTGAGTTGGATCAGGTTGCCGGGGAGGACACTGGACAGAGCTGGCGCGCCTAAACGTATAGTGAGGGTGTACTGGAAATGCCTAGGAGAGGCCTTGGTCCACGAGTTCTTCAACACACACCTCCGGCAGAGCTTCAACAGCATTCCAAGGGAGACTGGGGACACTGAGTCCGAATGGATAATGTTCAGCATCTCCACTGCCAAAGCCGCTGCACTGAGCTGCGGCTGCAAGGTGGCCGGTGCCTGTCGTGGTGGTAACCCCTGAACCAAATGGTGGACACCAGAGATGAGGGGAGCCATCAAGCTGAAGAAGATGTCCTATCGGGCTTGGTTAGCCTGTGGGACTTCAGAGTCAACTGATAGGTACCAACAGGCCAAGCGGAACGCAGCACAGGGAGTGGCTGGAGCAAAAACTCAAAAAGACTTTTGGACTGCCTCAAAGAGATTCTGGCAAACCGTTACGTTACTCAGGAGGGGAAAGTGGTGTGCTACCGGCACTGTGTATAGTGCGGGTGGAGCACTGCTGACTTGTTGGGTGGCAGAAGGAATACTTAGAGGACCTCCTTAATCCCACTGGCATGTCTTCCGTGGAGGAAGCAGAGACTGGGGACAAACTGGATAACCCGCCAATCTCTGGGGGCGAGGTCACTGAGGCAGTTAAACAACTCCTTGGTGTCATAGCCACTGGGGTGGATGAGGTCCGCCCTGAGATCCTGAAGGCTCTGGATGTTGTAGGACTATCTGGGTTGACACGCCTCTACACTGTTGAGTGGAGATCAGGGGCAGTACCCCTGGATTGGCAGACCGGGATGGTGATTCCCATCTTTAAGAAAGGGGACCGGAGGGTGTGTTCCAACTGTAGGGAAATCCCACTTCTCAGCCTCCCTGCCAAGGTCTATGCCAGGGTGCTGGAAAGGAGAGTCCATCCGTTAGTCAAACCTTGGACACAGGAGGAACAATGCGGTTTTTGTCCTGGTCGTGCAACACTGGATCAGCACTTTATCCTCTCAAGGATACTTGAGGGTGCATGGGAGTTTGCCCAACCAGCTTAGTGTGGCCTCGGGGTGTCCTGTAGGAGGTGCTCCAGGAGTATGGGGTGTCTGGCCTACTGTTACGGGCCATTCGATCCTTGTACAACCATTGCAAGAGCTTGGTCCGCATAGCCGGCAATAAGTCGGACTTGTTCCTTGTGGGTGATGGGCTCTGCCAAGACTGCCCTTTGTTGCCGATTCTGTTTGTAATTTTTATGGACCGAATTTCTGGATGTAGCCAAGTGGCGGAAGGCTTTCACCTGGGTGGTCTCAGATTCTCATCTTTGCTTTTTGTGGATGATGTGGTTCTTTTGGCTTCATCAGGTGATGGCCTTGAGCGTGCTTTGGAATGGTTCGCAGCCAAGTGTGAAGCGGTGGGAATGAGAATCAGCAGAGGTCTGGGCTTCTCTTCTTGGGTTGCTGGACAGTGTTCTGGCACCTTTAGTTTCTGAGTATTTAAATCTGATTGGCAAGTTGAATGCTGAATTTGTTCATTTTTTATGTTCTACATCCTGGTGACTCCAGTGACAGCATGGAAATACTTGCTCAGTAATAAGAACATAATGCCTGCTTAGACTATGATGTGATGCATTTATGGTGGAGATTTAAAGTTGTAGTTGCAGGTCTTAAGTATCTAGGTAGCTCATTCCAAGTCTTTTCAAATGCTTTTTTTTAAACAGGTCAAAGGTTCAACATAAATGTTATCATTAGATGGTGAGCGAAGGGGTCTGTGCAGATGTCTGCATGCCTGTTTCTTGTAATAACATGGACTACTCAGTCCATATATATACAAGTATACAGACAAATCAATACTTCCTTCATGGTTCTTCATGTTGCAAGGTAAAAAAGAAAAGAAAAAAAAGATTATAAATAAAAACCAAGCAATTCCAAAATCTCCTGTGAGGAAGGACACTTCTTGGTGGCACAAGGGGGGAACTCCCTTTGAACAGACAAAAATCTTTGTCAAAACAAATAGAGAGTGCAGCCATCCACAGTGAGCAGTGTGGCTGAGCTGAAAGTGAAGCAAGAAACACAGAAAGATGGCAAAAATGATGGGGGGAAAAGCACTGTTAAATACATCTATTATTGTAGAAATAAGGTTATTTGTAGAATAAGTTATTAGTAGAAAGATTGAATACAATAACTTTTAGGTCTTCAAATCTGTGTTGGAGTGTATTATGTATTGGTGTTATGTGTTATTCCTCAAGGAGATTAAAATGCAAAAGGTGTTTTGAGTGAAATTCACAAGTATTTAACTGTTCTGTCCTCACTAGATGTGGGCGTGATTTAGCTTATCTCTCCTTTCTCTTTTCTTTTTGTAAAACTAAATAAACACAAAACAGATAATTACCTTCTCATTCACTGAGCATACATAATGTACTAATTGAAACTTGTTTTTCATGACAACCAGCAAAAACATCAATCTTAAGGTTGCCTAAATTAAACATAAACACCTTCAGTTAACTAGCATTATTGATCATAGCAAGTTAGCAAACACATGCTAATATACAGTCGCTAGCGCACAAGTAGCTTTACAAATGAGTAATGACCACACAGCTGAAATAGTAACTCAGTATACTCAAATTACACATGCATCACAAATCAGATAGTTGAGGTTATAGTATGTAATGGAAACTTAAAGGCATGCGTGGGCAAAGGTTTCACCTCCACTGAGCACTTGTAGCAAACAAGCTGGGCATAACAACTTCCCAAATCATACAAACTGTAATGTATGTTTGCACTGATTGCCGATCACGCTTCAACTGAGTCGTCCTCGGTCAGAAGGAATGGCACTCCACAGTGAGGTAGTTCAAATAACTTTACTAAGGAGGTGGCAGATGACATCAACAGGATGTACAGCGTTGGTAGGGAGGCATTACAGTATTCACATGCAGGTAAAGGGGGTGTGAGTGTGTATATGGGTGTGTGTGTGGTCATCTGTAAACAGAAAGAACAAACATTTGTATTAACCACTATGGATAGCAGTGTACCCCTTCTACAGTACTGTGGGTTTCCAGCGTAATGTTATACAATCTGCCATAACCTCATGGCCACTAGATGGCACCCTAAGACCATAAATGAATTTCTGGCTCGTATATACATTGGCAAACCAGACCTCTGCAGATTACAACGCTTCAGAGAATAAACATAGTAAATAGTTACATCCACCTACAACCACAATGCTTGACAGTAAGTCATATATGGAATGAAATCTGGGCTGAACACAAGCCTGCCTGTAGTAGGTCAAAAAACGTATCTTAGCGATAGCAACGGGACTAGCTTCTTACGTAGCAAATTACACAGATAAAGTCAAACAAGCATCGCTCTCATCTTACAATACTCACATAGTAAGCACGCACACAGTATTAACTCACACAGGAATGCAAGTAAATACGTTATCCTCCGACACACCTCTCATCTGCGCAGAACTGCGCTGAACACGTTCCCAACCGGAAGTACAGATACCAAGGTGCATCATGGGTAACGTAGTATAAACAGTTACAATGAACAAGCGGACTTTTAACACAAACAAATCATACAAACAAAAGCATATTACCACATTAAAGTTATACCAACACACAAATTATTTTATACCACTACTTCTTTTACTTTACTGTTTAGTTTCCTGTATACCTCAGTCTTTCTTTATAGTTTCCTTGGGGAACAGAAGGATGAGCTGAGAAACTGGACATAGGTAAATCCGTGGAGCACCTTGTTTCACAACCCTAACCTCCACCTTTCTGATTTTATTATCTTGACTAGGGATGTTCTTAACAATGAGACCAATAGGCCATTCATTTCGCTTGGTTGGTCATCCTTCAGTAAGACAATGTCTCCGACTTGCATGTCCCTTTTGTCATTGATCCACTTCTTTCTGGACTGCAGTGTTGTCAAATATTCTTGTTGCCATCGTTTCCAAAAGATGTCGGCTAGACATTGGACATGTCGCCACTGTTTCCTGTATAGGTCTTTCAAGTCAAACACCCCTTCGGGAGCAGACACAACGTTTGCCTTCTGAGTAAGAAGCATTGCTGGTGTCAACACTGTCGGTGACTCTGGATCTGTACTCACCGGAACCAATGGATGAGCATTCATAATTGCCATCACTTCTGCCATCAAGGTGAAGGACTTCATGAGAAAGACGGGTAGGCCCCGACTGCAGCAGCATGGCATCTAAGATCTGATTCAAGACTCCAGCTCAGTCCAAGGCTACGCTGAACAGGAAGAGAATCTGTCCCTAGGTCTAGGTTTTTCAGGTCCTTGGCCAGATCATCAGCTGGAAATGCATCCATTACCTTGCTACTGTTTGAGGCAATTTTGTGTAGCCATAAATTGGACTCAGCTAACATCTTCTGTGTTCTTTGAAGAAGACTGATGGCTTCTGTTTCTGTAGGGAGTGAAGTCAGACAGTTGTCGACATAAAGGTTTCTGGTAACAAACTTCCTTGCATCTTTGCTGTGCTCTGCCTCTCCTGCTTGAGCTGCTTTTCTCAGCCCATAGATCGCCACAGCTGGTGAGGGGTATTGCCAAACACATGCACTGTCATGCGGAACTCTGTCACATCTTTTGAGAGGTCATTGTTTCGGTACCAGAGAAAACGTAGGTAGTTCCGGTGATCTTCCCTTACAGTAAAGCAGTAGAACATCTGCAGTTATTGCTATAAGCTCTTTTCGAAACCGCAGTAGCACTCCAACCAAAGTGTTGTTCAAGTCTGGACCACTTAAAAGGACATCATTCAACGACACCCCCTCGTGTTTGGCGCTCGAGTCAAAAACTACCCGTATTTGTCCAGGCTTTTGCGGATGGTATGCTCCAAACAATGGAAGATACCAGCACTCTTCCTCAGGCTTCAAAGCACGTGCTAACTCTGCTTGCTGAGTGTCAAACATCTTCTGGATGAACTTAACAAAGTGATCTCTTATGTCTGCCTTCCTGTCAAGACTCTGCTTGAGAGTGTGCAGTCGTTTAAGAGCCTGCTGGCGGTTGTTTGGCAGTCGCTGCCTATGTGTTGCAAAGGGCAGAGGTGATCGAGATGACGTCGATGCTTGATGCACCAATGTAACCCATCTGTATGTTACGTCTGTCTATGCATTGTGTTCTGGCATGAAAGTAAGAGACAGGAGACAGCACTGGGTCTTTGGCTTTTTACTGCACATCTGCAACACAGAAATAAAGGCCTGAGCTGTGTGTGTCGCGTCTGCCAGGACACCTCTCCTCCGGCCATGCTGAAAGGAGCGGTGACCGGGGCACACATGCACGCGCCTACGTCATATGTAGCGCGCACACACATGAACACACACAGACTCAGATCACACAGGCAGGAGATTAAAATGCAAAATGAAATATTTAATTTAAAAAAAAGGTGTTTGGGGTGAAATTTACAAGTATTTAACACATATGTTACATGAGCCTCAATAGATTTTCTTTGTACACTGGCTGTGATCAGCTGCTGCGGCTCTGAGATTTTGTTAATATTTGTAGATTTACACATTTGAATTCAAGAAGATGTAAGCAGATGTTTTTAATGAATTGTTTTGGCTGATTTCCAACGCCAAGTTTATCAAATGTCACTGAGTAGTCCTTATCATTCTCCATTGCTGTGTGACGTTTGCTCTCACTCTTTCCTCTACCTGGGAAACACAAGTGGACACAGTGTGCAGGCTGAACACAAACAGTTTGTGTGTCTGCTGATACTTGTTAACTTGTTAACTGAAACATTGCCTTTTAATTTACCTGCTATATTACTCCTTTTATGCTCGCTCCTCTTCTGTAGGTCTATCTAGATTCTGAAGTATCACAAATATATCTTATGTACATTGACACTCGTTTTGATGTGGCAAAACTCCCCAAAACAAACATACAATAAGTTATGCATAAATTACACGTTTTTGCCTTTTCCGTCACTTTATATGTAATAATCCTTGGTGAAACACCGTTAGGATAGTCCTTTGTGTATAGGGATGGGTATCGTCTAGGTTTTATCAGATACTGATGCCACACCGGTACTTTTGAAATGGTGCCAGTGCTTAAACAGTGCTCGAACCGGTGCTTAAAGAATGGAAAACACAAACTTTGTCCAAAAACCTCTCATGTTTAGCTGTGTTTTTTTGTAAAAAGATAACAATGTTAGCCTTTTCTGCAGCTATAGGGCATATATGGTATCACTCTTGGCTGGAAGCAGTGCTTAAACAATGGAAAAAACACAAACTTTGTCCAAAGACCTCTCATGTTTAGCTGTTTTCCACTTTTTCTTTGGTCATTTTAGCTTTTTTGGCCAGGGTGAAGGGAGTATCTGCCATCAAACAAGAAGACAGCCGCATGTAACTACGACGGTGTTTGTTAGGTCACCTTACATGCATTAATTTAATAACGTGGTTAGCCTACTCAACGTAAATTACACACGAACAACATTAAGCCACATTAAGAGAAGAACGGCTGCTGCTAGCATTATCATCTGCCATCATTTCTGCTACACTGGCAGGGCTAGGGCCAGGACTCTCCTCTTCGGGTTCTAGGGGGATGTTGCTAACTCCAGATCCGATAACAGGCACCACACCCGCAGTAGATGTGCTTGGTGTGAGGTCTTGCAGCAAGCTATCAAACACGGCGCATTTCTCGGCTTTTAACAAAATGCTATACGTCGCCAGGTGTTTCATCAGATTCGAGGTGTTACCTCCTTTGACAGTATCACAGTATCACCTTAAAGCACTTGTTGCAGGCTGCTGAGTTTGCATCTTTTGCTGTGAAGTACAGCCAGACTTTTGACCGCTTCGCCTTGGGCATTTTTAATCTGTAGCTCTGCTCTAAAAGAACATACCTACCTGGGCCCACCTACTATCCTTGGAAAGGTAAAATGATTGGCTAGAATCCAAAGTGTATGACATCTCAAGAAAAAAAAGCACCGAAATAAAGCAATGAAATGTGCGGTGCTTTTCGGTCTGATTACTACCGTTTATGTCAGAACTGGTGCCATAATGGCACCGGATACCGGTACCCATCCATATTTGTGTATTAACTGTTTAGTTTCAAACCACTTTGATATTTGAAGGTATGCAGTGATGTGAAATGAAGTACTTTGTTATTTGTCACCTCTACGACTGATTTAAATTAGATTAATTTTGGACAAAAAATAAAAAAAATAATATGAATTATAAGCTTATGGGAATCAAAGAGCATAATACACCTGCCACTGCCTTTCCCCCTCTAATAATTACATTTCAGTTAGATTAAAGACACAGATTTATCTCTCTTCAAATCTTTGCATGTGGACTGTGGTTGCTAGAAATATAAAAACTGTATTACAGAGTCGTTTTAAAAATTGTTTGGGTTTAGGGCTGACAGAGTCTTTGTGTGTGTTTGTGGTTGACTGTGTGTGTTTAGATATAATGTTTTAAAGAATGGTTGTCCTTTTTTTTCAGAAGCTGAGGAGCTGTATCAGAAACGTATTTTAACAATAACTGGAATCTGCATTGCGCTCCTAGTCGTTGGAATCATGTGTGTGGTTGCCTACTGCAAAACCAAGTAATGTCATTAATGCCATTTTTTGTTTTTCATTGTATACTATGTAGGTACTGTCCCTGATTTTATTATAGTTTCATATTGTACCGCCAAATTCAGGGTGCAGTTTCTCTTTTGTAGTTGTGGTTGAATAAATGAATGCAAAATGTATAAAAAAGAAGGGGCATAAATAAAAGAAAGTATTCAGATCAAAGAATAAAAAAAGATGTTAAGATGAGATACTCTGAAGTATTTTAATTAGTAGATGCTCAATTGTACAATTTTAATTGTGCAGTAGACCTCCTTGGTTCAAACATTAGTATAGACTATTAGTTTTACAATTTTTGTAATTGAAAATGTATGTTTGTTTAATATCTGATTCAAAGCATGATTTGATGTGTCTTTTATTGTGATTTAGCTACAAAAGTCTGTTACATTCATCCATTGCACTTCTTCACACAGTGAAACCATTATAACATTTCTAAAGTTACCTATAAAGCTGGACATCATCCACAATTCAATGATCAGAGATACGGTAAAACCAAGTGGGCTGAGAGAATTTTGAGGAATTTGTGTTGCTCGTGGCCAATACAACCATATTCATTGTACTGTTGTACAATGTTATAAACATAAATTACTTTTGCTAGCATCAACTATGAATTACTTTTACTATCTTTTTGTTTATGTGGGACTGCCATCAGTTATGTATCCAAGTTGCGATCTGGGCTCTTTCACGATCTACTTTGTTTCTTTACAAACAGGAAGCAGAGAAAGAAACTACGGGACCGTTTAAGGCAACGTCTAAGGAATAAGAGGAAGAATACCAGTACTGGTATTGACTCCAATGTGGCAAACTCTACCACTGGACGCCCAAATTCTAACTTGCCTCTTCAAGATTTGCAGCTTATTGGTGTATGCTGTTACTGTTATCAAATAAAAGGAATCACAATTTGAATCTGTAAATTCATAACAGTTGTCAGTGTGGTTTCTGCTTTCTGTTTATAGCAACATAATGGAAAGACAATGAAGCATACAGCTGAAAAGGAGACAGAGACAAACCTTTCCACAAGCAAATATACCTTATCTGTGCATAATCCTACCACACTCACCAACATCTCCAGTCAAAGGTAAGAGAATGACTTTATATTTTCACCTTGGGTATTTGATATTATTGAGTTACTTGGTTACTACTTGGTCGGGGTCCAGGTAACACAAGAGGACACTATATAATGTAGTAATTGAATTTGTTGCCAGAGCAAACTATGTAGGGTACGTGGGACACTGTTTAGCACATATGTGACTTTGGTCATTAGAACCATTAACACTTAAACTCAGTGCACACTTTAAGAAAAGCTGTGTGGGAATTTGATTTTCCTCGTAGAATTGAGCTTTACTTTTAATCTGTGTGTCAAGTGTCAAATCAAGTGTTAGTTGAAATATAGTTGAAAATTGCCTTCCATTTTTAGATAGTGAAATAAATTAACTTGTGAAAAAACTAGTGAACAATAGATTTTGCTCTAAAAACAGCATTAACTACTAAAGTAATACTGATCATAGTCTTGAAATTACATAAAGCTAAAGCTTTATATTACTCTCACCCAGAGTGGCAAAAATACAGACATTCTGTACTTACTTAGAAGTACAGACCAAAAAAAAAAAACTCCATTAAAACTTGAAGTACTAGGGGTGGCTGTAGCTCAGGAGGTAGAGCAGGTCACCTACTGATCGGAAGGTTGGTGGTTTGATCCCTGGCTCCAGTCTGCATGTCAAGTATCCTTAGGCAAGATACTAACCCCAAGTTGCTCTGTGATGCGTCCATCAGAGTATGAATGTGTGTGATAGTAGTTAGAAAGCACTATGTATAGAGAAAGTGCTTGTGAGAATGGGTGTGATTGGGTGAGTGTGGCATGTTGTATACAGCGCTTTGAGTACTTCGGAAGAGTAGAAAAGTGCTATACAGGGAGTGCAGAATTATTAGGCAAATGAATATTTTGTCCACATCATCCTCTGCATGCATGTTGTCTTACTCCAAGCTGTATAGGCTCGAAAGCCTACTACCAATTAAGCATATTAGGTGATGTGCATCTCTGTAATGAGAAGGGGTGTGGTCTAATGACATCAACACCCTATATCAGGTGTGCATAATTATTAGGCAACGTCCTTTCCTTTGGCAGAATGGGTCAAAAGAAGGACTTGACAGGCTCAGAAAAGTCAAAAATAGTGAGATATCTTGCAGAGGGATGCAGCAGTCTCAAAATTGCAAAGCTTCTGAAGCGTGATCATCGAACAATCAAGCGTTTCATTCAAAATAGTCAACAGGGTCGCAAGAAGCGTGTGGAAAAACCAAGGCGCAAAATAACTGCCCATGAACTGAGAAAAGTCAAGCGTGCAGCTGCCAAGATGCCACTTGCCACCAGTTTGGCCATATTTCAGAGCTGCAACATCACTGGAGTGCCCAAAAGCACAAGGTGTGCAATACTCAGAGACATGGCCAAGGTAAGAAAGGCTGAAAGACGACCACCACTGAACAAGACACACAAGCTGAAACGTCAAGACTGGGCCAAGAAATATCTCAAGACTGGTTTTTCTAAGGTTTTATGGACTGATGAAATGAGAGTGAGTCTTGATGGGCCAGATGGATGGGCCCGTGGCTGGATTGGTAAAGGGCAGAGAGCTCCAGTCCGACTCAGACGCCAGCAAGGTGGAGGTGGAGTACTGGTTTGGGCTGGTATCATCAAAGATGAGCTTGTGGGGCCTTTTCGGGTTGAGGATGGAGTCAAGCTCAACTCCCAGTCCTACTGCCAGTTTCTGGAAGACACCTTCTTCAAGCAGTGGTACAGGAAGAAGTCTGCATCCTTTAAGAAAAACATGATTTTCATGCAGGACAATGCTCCATCACACGCGTCCAAGTACTCCACAGCGTGGCTGGCAAGAAAGGGTATAAAAGAAGAAAAACTAATGACATGGCCACCTTGTTCACCTGATCTGAACCCCATTGAGAACCTGTGGTCCATCATCAAATGTGAGATTTACAAGGAGGGAAAACAGTACACCTCTCTGAACAGTGTCTGGGAGGCTGTGGTTGCTGCTGCACGCAATGTTGATGGTGAACAGTTTAAAACACTGACAGAATCCATGGATGGCAGGCTTTTGAGTGTCCTTGGTGGCTATATTGGTCGCTGCTTTGTTTTTGTTTTGTTTTTGAATGTCAGAAATGTATATTTGTGAATGTGGAGATGTTATATTGGTTTCACTGGTAAAAATAAATAATTGAAATGGGTATATATTTGTTTTTTGTTAAGTTGCCTAATAATTATGCACAGTAATAGTCACCTACACACACAGATATCCCCCTTAAATAGCTAAAACTAAAAACAAACTAAAAACGACTTCCAAAAACATTCAGCTTTGATATTAATGAGTTTTTTGGGTTCATTGAGAACATGGTTGTTGTTCAATAATAAAATTATTCCTCAAAAATACAACTTGCCTAATAATTCTGCACTCCCTGTATAAGAATAAGTCCATTTACTAATTCAACTTCTTTACTCAAATAAAAGCGAAAAAGTACAGGCTCTGAAATATACTCCAATTAAGAAAGTAAAAAGTTGTTGCTTGTTGGAAGATGATTCAACCAGCAGTTTTTTTACAAAGTTAACTGAACCTGGCGCTATAGTAGCCCAGCTTATACTTGAATTACTTTAGTAGAAGATGGAAATTGAAAAAGAAGGAAAAAACCCCCAAACTTTTTCTTGTCTCTAACCAGCAAAATGAGTATGGAAGGGATTAAAGTGGGATTCAGCACATGGAGGAACCCTAAAATTGTAGTCAATAGGGAAAATAATCACAACTCAAAGAACTTTCTATTGAGAACTCCAGCAGATTTTTCACAAACTGTGATTAACTGAGCTAGGCTACTACTGCTCTAAGTTTTACTGCTCTTGTGGATTTACACAACTGAATAGATCAGTGGCACCCAAACTTTTTTTGCTTTTTTGCAATTTGTTTTACAAGAAGATCTTCAGGGTCTTTGAATTAAACTGCAGCCTCTTAGTTGAATCACAGGTAAGATCAATGAACTGTTCCTCCTTGTATGTGCTGAAGTCAGCAGGGGGTGTTGGACTGAAGGGGTCACGGATCCAGTCATATTATTTGGAATCTTGCACCAGGTAATGTCTCTGGAAATGTTTCTGAAGGGCAGACGTGTTTGTTCATGCATGGGATCACTGTATTCTGCAGCTTGTTGTCTTCAATGAATGATTTCAAATTCTCAAATGAGTCCACGTTTCTATCTTTCACTCGTTGCTTCCACATTTCAAGTTTTCTGACAAATGATGTGACTTTATCTGTCAGATGTGGGAGGTGAGTGTTCCTGCCCTGCATCTGTAAATTTAGTTCATTGAGTTTCAGGAACATGTCACTGAGGTATGCCAGTTTCATGAGAAAGTTGTTACAGTTAAATTTGTTGGTAAGATCACTGCCCTCTTTCTTCAAAAAGCTGCGGATCTCATCTCGCAGTTCAAAGACCTCTCTCCTTCCCACATGACAGCCATTGGGACTCGCTGTGATACAAAACGGCTGTGTAGTTGGAGCCCATTTCTTCACACAGTGCCGAAAAAATCTGGGCTTTCACAGGTCGTGTTTTGATGTAGTTGACTGTGGCGATGACATCAGTCATTACCAGTATGGGCCCATGTATAAAAAAGTTATAGTATTACTAGTAATAGACTGCAGCGAGAACTGCCAGCATCTGAGCCAGACTCTGTCTGTCTCGCTCATCATGGTCACCTAAATGCACAGTAATGGCAGGTTTTGTAATAAGGCAGATCACGCTAACATAATATGCACTGTTAGTTGATTATTTACCTGCCGCATTAACGGGAGAAGACGTGCAAACGTTACCGCTGCTGCTGGGTTGAGATTCACGAGTCCGGAGCGGAATTAAAAACACGACATTCATTTAAGGTCATTGTGCGTTTTGTGAGAAAATGCTTTTGCATATTCGTAGTGTTTCCTCCCTTAAACAAAATATCTACTTTATACTTTACAAGTATTGCAAGTTGCCCTGTTGTCATCTGTTCTCGAAAAGTATAACCAAACTTTTGAGCGTTTGAGCCGCCATGTTTCCTGCCAGGTAAATGACGCTCCGCAACGTGGTGACGTCATTCGGGGAAACTGGAATCGATAAGGGAATCGTTTGCAAAAATGGCAAACAATTCCAAGGAATTGAAACAGTGGGAACCGGTTCTCAACAAGAACCGGTTTTTGATACCCATCCCTACTCATTACCCACCGTTGTGCAGGTGAAGCCAAGCGCAAGAAATGCTTCATCATATTTTCTGCTTTTTGGTTTGGAAGGAAGTGGGTTTGTATGCATATTTGGTGATGCTTCAACTTCTGCTTTTCGTTTGTGTGCGAGCCCCGTCAAAAACCTGTCCATTATGCTAGCTAGCAGAGTTCTTTTTTTTTTTTTTTTGGTTAATTCATACCAAAAATTGCAATTGCTCTGCGCCCTAGACAGTTTCTGTTACTTGGGTGGTTCATTAACAACTAAAGCACAACATTGCCTAATTACCACAGACCTTAAGAAGATATACAAATTGTACTTTGGCTGTCCACTGGGTGACCAGGATAAATCTTGGGGTCAACATTTCTCCTGCAACAGTTGTTCCAGTGGACTTGCTAACTCTGCAAAAAGCAGCAATGCTATTTGCAATCCTGATGGTGTGGCAGAAACCGTGAGATCATCTCAATGATTGCTATTTTTGCCATGTGAAGACTTAGAGACTTAGAGACTTAGAGCTATTTATTGTCATTGTGCAGTTTCTTGCACAGCGAAATTGGGTAGCTAGACCACAAAGGTGCAAAAGTAAGAAGAAGAGAAACCAATATACAACGAAGGGGGGGAAATAAATAAATACAATAAAAAGCAGTGTATATGTATACATATATGTGAGTGAAACTATATACAATGGTGTATGTGTAAGAAACATTGAAATAGACTGGGACCAAAATATTGCACATGAGCCAAAAATATTGCACAGAACATGGAAAGACTTAGATATTGCACATAGATGATCAACAGCACTGTCAGAGTGGATGTGTTGGGGAAGTCTTTACACATTCTTAGTTTGCATTAAGAGTTCTGACAGCCCACGGGAAGAAGCTGTTCTTTAGTCTGCTGGTTTTGCACCTGATGGATCTGAGCCTTTTTCCAGAGGGCAGGATGTTGAAGAGGTGGAGGTTAGGATGGAGGTGGTCCTTTATAATTCCCCTGGCTCTGGAGAGACATCTTGAGCTGGCAATTAAGTCCAGGGAGGGGAGTGGACAGCCAATCACCTTCTCTGCAGTTTTGATGACCCTCTGTAGTCTCTTCTTGTCAGCTGTTGTGCAACCAGTGTACTACACAGGGATGGCGTGCACCAGCACACTCTCGATAGTGGCACGGTAGAAGGACACTAGGAGTTCAGTCTGCCTTATAGGCAAACTGGTGGGGGTCGAAGCTGGGTGGGAGGCACAGGCTTTGAGCACTCTACCAGGTATTCCGTCGGGCCCAGCAGCTTTCCTCTGATTTACTGCTCTGAACACATTGCGGACCTGATGTTGTTGGAGGCTAAATGTGTGGGGGCTGTG
This sequence comes from Maylandia zebra, assembly GCF_041146795.1. Taxonomy (NCBI): domain Eukaryota; kingdom Metazoa; phylum Chordata; class Actinopteri; order Cichliformes; family Cichlidae; genus Maylandia; species Maylandia zebra. Next base: position 58,341,695 of record NC_135173.1, on the reverse strand, counting down.
CTCAGAGGACGCTGTGGGCAGGGTGGTGTGCATGGTGGGGGTGACTGCAGTTTTCTCGAAGCGGTTAAAAAATGGTTAAGTTCCTCTGCTAACGAGCTGTCCATATTATCTATATTTGTCCCATTGGCTTTGTAATTGGTTATGTGTTTCAGGCCCTCCCATACCTTCCTGGAGTTGTTATCAGAGAGGTGATCTGATAGCTTGTTTGAATAGTCCAGTTTTGCTGCTCTGATGCCTTTTTAAGGTCTGCTCTTGCTCTGCTGTACATGTCCTGGTCCCCAGATTTGTATGCACAGTTGCGTACCTTTAACAGTGACTGAACCTTGCTTGTCATCCATGGTTTACAGTTGGGGTAGACCCGGACCCGCTTTTCTGTGGTGACAGTGTCTATGCAGTGTTTGATGTAACCCAGCACTGCGGTTCTGTGAGTCTCTAGGTCATCCTGTTCAAAGACACTCCACTCTTTGAGAGCAAAACAGTCCTGCAATTGAGCGAGAGCTTCCTCAGAAATGGTATAAATGGTTCTGATGGTGGACTTTGTCCTTTTCCTGAGTGGTGTGTATGCCGGGACAATGAGTAGGGAGAGGTGGTCGGACATACTCAGGTGGGGGAGGGGAACAGATCTGTAGGCTTGCTTAATATTTGAGTCAACATGATCCAAGGTGTTATTTCCTCTCGTAGGGCATTTCACATGTTGTACAAATTTAGGCAGCACAGTTCTTAAGCATGCTCTGTTGAAATCCCCTGCAATGATGTGTACTCCCTCTGGGTATGTCCGTTGCTGTTCAGAGATTATGTCATGCAGGTATGCAAGGGCTGAGCTAGCATTAGCGTCTGGTGGTATGTAGACTGCTGTTATTAGCACTGCAGGCAGTTCTCTGGGCAAGTAGAAAGGTCTGCACATGACAGACATTTCCTCTATGTCCGGGGAGCAGACTGTGGTGATGATCTTAGTGTTTGTGCACCAGTTTGCGTTCCTTCCGCCGCCTGCGTTTCTTGGCAGAGCCAATAACAATCCACGGAGAACCCGATGTTCTGGCTATCTCCGGGGGGATGTTGTGCACCCTCTGATAATCACTGGTAATTGGGATCTGGCTCTTATATCCGATCTTGCATAATTCCAGATGGTTGTCGGAAAATTTGGCTTTACATAATAAGATAAACAAAAGAATAATAAAAAGAGGAGAAACAAAAAGGAAAGGCACCTAAGTGGAGAGCATAGAGCTGCTGCGTCTGTGCGCGCCGCCATCTTAATTGAAGACAAAAGGATTCTCTGAAAAAACAAGCACAAAATTGTATATATCCCACCCTGGATTCTACAATAAGGTCTGTTCCTCATGATGACCACATGATGGATTAGCTTCTGTAGAAGGTGGTAAGGAACATATTCAAGGCGGATCTAGTTACAATCCAGAGTCATCAGATCCTGATTACGTGACCAATGAAGATTCAGAACCAGAGACTTTTACACAAGTAGAGCTGAACAATCTCGTTTGTGATCTGAATCTGTCAAAAGACAAACTTTATTGCTTTGAGGGTTAAGCAGAAGAATGTGCTTACCAAGGGTGTTACTGTAAACTCACTACAGAAGTCAAAGTCATAACTTGACAGCGTTCTTCACTCCTGATGGCTCACTGTGCTATTGTCATGACATCAACAGAACATCAACATTTAGCAGTTTGTCACAAGAGCATGTTCCCGCTGAATGGCGTCTCTTCATTGATTCTTCACAAAGAAGCTTGAAGGCAGTCCTACTCCATATTGGAAATGCCAAACCAAGTATGCCGATTGCCCATTCTGTTTATCTAAAGGAGTCCTATGACAATATGAAGACACTGTTTGAATTAGTCACGTATAAAAATCCTTAGTGGAACATCTGTGGTGATCTGAAGGTGATTGGTATTTTGATTGGAATGCGAGGAGAATTCACCAAATAATGCTGTTTCCTGTGCCTGAGGTACAGCCGATCTACTGTGGAACATTATATCAAGCGTGACTGGCAGCCATAAGATGCCTAGGAGCCAGGAACAAGCACTGTCAGGTTTCTGCCTCTGCCTTGAGGTAGGCTTGATGAAAAATCTTGTCAAGGCCATGAGCAAAGCAAACTCATCAGGTTTTCAGTACCTTGCTGAAAGGTTTCCAAAGATGAATCCTGCAAAAATGAAGGAAGGGATATTTATTGGTCTGCAGATCAAGACTGTTTTGCAGGATGAAAGTTTGGGAGGCGCTCAAGTGGCTCGAAAGCTTTCTGGGCATTACCTAGTCACCTGCATAAAAGGAAGGAGTTCAGCATCTGCTTAATTCCTACCAGAAACTGGGTTGTCGAATGTCAATAAAAAAACATTTCCTGCACTCTTACCTCAAATTATTTCCAGAAAATCTTGGCATGGTGAGTGATGAACAGGGAGTGTTTTCATCAGGACATTAAGTTAACCGTTTTATGCGTGAATTATGACAACCTCAATCAGGATTTTTTTTCTTAAGTATTTTTATTCATCTTTAGGCATAAAAAAAGATGAATAAAATATTTAAGAAAATATCCTGATTGAGGTTGTCATAATTAATGCATAAAAGGGTTAAATAACAATAATTACAAGGAAACACGTCATACGCCAGGGTAAGGAGTGACACATCAGTGTCCAATGTAGTGGTTTGTGTGCAAGTATACCATCAACACTGACACAAATACAAGAAAATGGCCTTTGAATAGCTGTCCACCACTGACTGACTACTTGTGGATGCTGTACTGTACAAATCCAGACATAGTATACACAAGGGTTTTTAAATAAATGGTGGTAGCTGACTGACACTGACCTGAATATTTATTGAGTACTGAAACAGTTAATTGATTGGTGCCTGTGGTTTAATAAAGACACTATGCAAATCCATTGCAAATTAATATTACTCATAATTCAAAAAGTTAATGTGAGAAAAAAAACTAAAAGCAGATCTATAAACTGGTTTAGAAAAGTGTGTTGTGTTTCTGATTATTACAAACATGTTTTTGTTTACCTGTGTTATCAGAGACAATGGTTCTATGGCACATAAATTTAATAGTAATAATTGTGTAATTTCCATTTTCCTGTTCTATCAAAGTTACTTGAAAAGGTTATGGCAGAACAATTAACTGATCATCAACCAATCAATCAACTGTTTCATCCAACACATTTTGGTTTTAGATGTTCTACAAAAAATGAAAACCGTTACTTTGCTGAGAATGTTATGTGCAATTTAGATGATGATAAAGTTGTGCCAACAGTGTTTTTTGACCTAAACATGGCAGTTGGCTTATAGCATAGGTGTCAAACTCTGGCCCGCGGGCCAAATTTGGCCCGCAGCCTAATTACAGGGAGTGCAGAATTATTAGGCAAGTTGTATTTTGAGGAATAATTTTATTATTGAACAACAACCATGTTCTCAATGAACCCAAAAAACTCATTAATATCAAAGCTGAATGTTTTTGGAAGTAGTTTTTAGTTTGTTTTTAGTTTTAGCTATTTAAGGGGGATATCTGTGTGTGCAGGTGACTATTACTGTGCATAATTATTAGGCAACTTAACAAAAAACAAATATATACCCATTTCAATTATTTATTTTTACCAGTGAAACCAATATAACATCTCCACATTCACAAATATACATTTCTGACATTCAAAAACAAAACAAAAACAAATCAGCGACCAATATAGCCACCTTTCTTTGCAAGGACACTCAAAAGCCTGCCATCCATGGATTCTGTCAGTGTTTTGATCTGTTCACCATCAACATTGCGTGCAGCAGCAACCACAGCCTCCCAGACACTGTTCAGAGAGGTGTACTGTTTTCCCTCCTTGTAAATCTCACATTTGATGATGGACCACAGGTTCTCAATGGGGTTCAGATCAGGTGAACAAGGTGGCCATGTCATTAGTTTTTCTTCTTTTATACCCTTTCTTGCCAGCCACGCTGTGGAGTACTTGGACGCGTGTGATGGAGCATTGTCCTGCATGAAAATCATGTTTTTCTTGAAGGATGCAGACTTCTTCCTGTACCACTGCTTGAAGAAGGTGTCTTCCAGAAACTGGCAGTAGGACTGGGAGTTGAGCTTGACTCCATCCTCAACCCGAAAAGGCCCCACAAGCTCATCTTTGATGATACCAGCCCAAACCAGTACTCCACCTCCACCTTGCTGGCGTCTGAGTCGGACTGGAGCTCTCTGCCCTTTACCAATCCAGCCACGGGCCCATCCATCTGGCCCATCAAGACTCACTCTCATTTCATCAGTCCATAAAACCTTAGAAAAATCAGTCTTGAGATATTTCTTGGCCCAGTCTTGACGTTTCAGCTTGTGTGTCTTGTTCAGTGGTGGTCGTCTTTCAGCCTTTCTTACCTTGGCCATGTCTCTGAGTATTGCACACCTTGTGCTTTTGGGCACTCCAGTGATGTTGCAGCTCTGAAATATGGCCAAACTGGTGGCAAGTGGCATCTTGGCAGCTGCACGCTTGACTTTTCTCAGTTCATGGGCAGTTATTTTGCGCCTTGGTTTTTCCACACGCTTCTTGCGACCCTGTTGACTATTTTGAATGAAACGCTTGATTGTTCGATGATCACGCTTCAGAAGCTTTGCAGTTTTGAGACTGCTGCATCCCTCTGCAAGATATCTCACTATTTTTGACTTTTCTGAGCCTGTCAAGTCCTTCTTTTGACCCATTTTGCCAAAGGAAAGGACGTTGCCTAATAATTATGCACACCTGATATAGGGTGTTGATGTCATTAGACCACACCCCTTCTCATTACAGAGATGCACATCACCTAATATGCTTAATTGGTAGTAGGCTTTCGAGCCTATACAGCTTGGAGTAAGACAACATGCATGCAGAGGATGATGTGGACAAAATACTCATTTGCCTAGTAATTCTGCACTCCCTGTACATTTGGCCCGCGGAGCCATACCAAATTACTATTAGAGCTGGCCTACTGGTATTATACAGTTAATATATATATTGTTTAGTATTAAGCTTTGCTTGTTCCATATTCAGTTTTTCAGCAAAACTTGTTTGAGTCCATAAGAAAAGATTCATTCTTATATCTAGAGGAAGATTTTTTTTTTCAATAAATATTAGCGTTAGCCCGCGACTTTGTTCCAGTTTTGAATTTTGGCCCACTGTGTATTTGAGTTTGACACCCCTTGCTTATAGTGTCAAAAAGACAGTCTGTGTAAACTGTTTAAATTTGATTTTTCAAAATACACAGTTAATTGGTTTGAGCCATGTTGTATTATGGTTTTATTTAATTGAATGTTGTAATTTTGTTTGTTTGGATTTTGAATATAAAAGCCAAAAAGTGACAAAAAAAATGAATGTTTATGAATTTGTGATACCTATAAACTCTATGTGCAGCATATCAGTTTCATGCTCCAAATTGAAACTGTTTAAATGTTAAACTGTATTGTCCCTTTTTAAATAAATAAATTGTCCGGGCAACAAATTAGTTCTTTGATTGAGATATGAGCAGGTCTAGCCCATCGGTTGTTAACAAGAACAGCAAGCCCCCTCCTTTCTGCTTACCACTCACCAAGCTGTCACTGCCACCCCGAACAGTGTGGAAGCCTTCAATAGATACACTGTCATCGGGAATGTCCTGTTTCATCTGTATTTCACTAAAGCACATCAGGCTACACTCCAGATACTCCATCAGACTCCAGAGTAACGCTATTAGTTCATCCATCTTGCTTGTTAGTGACCTAATGATCAAGACAAGAGTAAGAACACCAAGAAAAACTATATATAGTTGTTCCCTCGTTTATCGTGGGTGTTACGTTCTAAACATAACCCGCGATAGGTGAAATCCGCAAAGTTGTATATAACATTTGTATTCTATTGTATATATTATTCTATTTTATTCTATTGTATATAGTATTTTATTTTATTGCATTCCAGTGTTTTCTAATTTCTGCTACATAACTTTGCACTTTTGCTGTAACGAAACAAATTTCCCACCTGTGGGACTAATAAAGGTCATCTTATCTTATCTTATCAATTATTATAGATGTTTTTAAGGCCGTAAAACACCTCACTACACACTTTATAGTTTTCTCAGACAGGCATCGACATTTTCACACGTTTCACTCTTGTTTAAACAATCGCAAAGTTCAAACCTTCATAGAAAAATAAGCCCAGTATTATAGAATGAAACCAAAGATCAAACCCTCTTTTCAGGTCAAGAACATGGGAATAGAGCAGCTGCGAGAGAATGCAAAATTAATGAATCAATGGTGCGGAAGTAGAGAAAGCAAGAAGAATAAGTTGAATAAAGCTTGACTTATCTGATTGTTTGGTTTTGCTTAATGTGCCTTGTAATCCTTTGATGCTGACACTGTTGTGTTTGTTGTCTTCTGCTAGCAAAGATTTATGTAAATTTGACAATTTGGTCTACAGCCGATCAGGACACAGAACTCAATGTGCGGTAAAAAAAAGAAGCAAAACTGGACCCCCCAAAAATACGCGAAACAGCGAGGCCGCGAAAAGTGAACCGCGATATAGCAAGGGATCACTGTACATAATTTTAAACTCTACAGGCAACTTCTTAGCCCACTGAGCACTTGAATAGATATTGACCAAAGTGAACCCTATATATGTAGAGTGCTTTTTCTGTGACTGGCTGTTTACAACCATTCTATCCACGCATCCATCCATCAGAATTCTTCCCCTTATCAGAGGCTAGATCGCCATCCAGCACTCTAAGCAGAGAGCTCAGATCTCCCTCTCCCCAGCCACCTCCTCCCATTTATAAGGACAACACCAAAGCATTCCCAGGGCTTGTATTTGCAACCTCATTCAGTCACTACCCAAAGTTTGTGACCATAGTCGAGGGTGGGGACAGATCTGGCGGTAAATTGACAGCTTCGCTTTTACATTCAGCGCTCCCTTTTTCTACTTTGGGTAGAATCTCACATCGGACCTGTACTGGGTATTCCAGTCTTTTATAGCTGAGGATCTTATTCTGAGGTGCTAATTCTCAGTCCTGCTGCATCTAAACGCTTCAGTGCAAACTGGAGGTCACCACCTCATGATACCAACAGATCCACTTTATCTACAAAAAGCAGGGATGAAATTCTGAGGACACCAGAATCTGTGACAAAGAGTCCAACATGCACCAAAAATGAGTACAACCTATTGGCAGCAATGCAGACCAAGCTCTCACAACAGTTGTGCAGGCCAGATACCGCATACTCTAGAAACTCCCCCAAACGATACTCTGAGAGACACACTCAAAAGCTTTTTCCAAGTGCTCAAAATATATGTAGTCTGGATGGTAAAACTCCCATGCACCCTCACATATCCTTAAGAGTCTAAAGAGATGGTTCAGCATTCCATGATCAGCACAAAAACCACAATGTTTCTCCAGAATCTGAGGCTCGACTAACAGACAAACCCTCCTTTCCAGTACCCAGCTTTGTGATACCCCCATAATTAGAGCATAGGGTAGCATGAGCGAGCCATAACCCCCAGACTTTACTTGCTTCCTCTACAGAGGAACTTTCAGTGAAGGTCCCAGACACGAGTTATTATAAATTAAATCAAATTCAGTTTTTATATAGTGTCAATTCACAACAACAGCCACCTCAAGGTGATTTATGATGTAAGATAAGCATCCCACAGCAATATAAAGAAAGCCCCAACACTCAGATTAACCTTACAGCATTTTTAATAGACAAGGCCAGTTCACAGCATTAAACCGAGTTATACTGTGGCATCAACATAAGCACAGTTTTAAACAGATTTTTTTTATAACTTGGAAAATGAGTTTGCCAAATTAATTATCAACAGTTATTTTTTCTGTGTAGCTGTGGAATTACTGAAAACTGTTTCTGGAGTACTTTAATGTTCCAGAAATCTTAAAATGCAAAGGTTATGAAGTCTCTCGACTCCTGTCCAGTTAGTCTGTTGTACAATATGATACATATTTTTATGAAAATAAATCATCATAATAAGGAGCACAAGTCATTCCTAAGAGAAGTAAAAAATGTTTAAAAATAGTCATCTGAGTAAATATAAGTTTCCAGATTTAAACAAATATAAAATTTGCTCTGTCCTATCACCTGAGGAAAGTCGGGTTGATTAGACTGAGCAGAATTCAGCTTTGAGAATAGAGTTACCTGTGAGAGAGTGAATCTATAACAACACTCACAAAGCAGAAACCCTTGCATGTATCATGGCTTCTTTGTGTGGGTAGCTGCTGAGTTCTACATGCATGGGTTGTTGAATTCACATGTGAAGTTTTAATTGTTGTTAAGAGCATGAGAGCATGTCATGAGAGCAAAAATACTGTCTGTGCTCTCATGACTGTGAGCCTGCCAGAGGGGAGGGAATTAAAAAAGAGTTTGTCCACTGGCATGTGATGTATCCATTTTATGTTTCCTGAAGTGAACAACAAGCTCATTTGTCTTGCTGGTACTGAGGAGCAAGTGGTTGTTCTAACACCAGGATGTGAATCCCTGGACCTCCTCTCTGTAGGTCGTCTCATTGTTGTCGGTTATCATCCCCACCACGGCTGTGTCATCTGCAAAATTGTATATAAAAATTGTGTTATGAATAGGGGTGCAGTCTTGTGTGAAAAGTGAATATGAGAGTGGGCTGAGAACGAAGCCCTGGGGTGTGCCATGGTTGAGGACAGTGCTGTGATGAGTTCTCCAAGTCTGTCATGCTGTGGTCTGCTGGAAAGGCTATCAACTTGGCATAGTAAGAACAGCAGGACAGATAAAACTCCTGGAACAGGGAGTCAGTCTGCAGGCTCCTCTTTTAGAATAACGGGAAGCCAATAAAGAGAAGCTAATATGGGAGAATTAGGGCCTCTTTTTATTTAGTTCCTATTACTACTTTTGCTGCAGTGTTCTAGAACCACTGAAGGCTTTTCAGGAATATTTCAGAGCGACCTGATTATAATGAATTGCTGTAGTCCAGTGTTAGGAGTAATGTGAGAACTAGCTTTTAAGCATCATTTTGAGACAGGATATTTCAAATTTTACTGATATTGTCCAAATGAATGAAGACAGTTCTACATATTTGCTTATTGTGTGTGCTCAGGGAAATATCCTGACCAAAAATTACTCCAAGATTCCTCCCAGTGTAAAAACCTCTCTCATTGGTTGCCTTTTTTCAGAGGCAAACGCAGTATCCAGCATCATGTGCAGTGAGAATATAACATGTTTACCATTTTCCCAAAAACAAATTCGGATCCACAAAAATTAAGTATATTCAAGTTAGGGAACAAGAAGGCAAGTATTAGAGCCAAGAAACCACTTTGTTTTAAATGCCTTTTTTAAGTATTAAGGAGGGAAAGAAGGCCTTTTGAAGGAAGCTGGGGCAGAGGTCACAGCTCATCAAGAAAGTTTGAGTTATGAGGTACCATAAGATAAGGTCTGCACTGACAATACCTCAGTCAATGTGTGCTAGTCCTGATGGTCTCAATCCAAATGGACTCAAGTCCTTCTGTCCCCCCCGGTGTGTCCACCTCCTGGTGAACATTGCGGACAACTACTCTACTATTATTTTGCTATGCTTTTGAAAAGGTCACTTCTCTTTAGATGTAGAAAATTGTTTCATCTAGTAAGATAAAAGATGAATAAGATCAGAAAAAATTTACTGGGTACTGGTTTTTCCTGATGACAGAATTAACACTTGCATTTTAAATTGCATACATGTTCATACATAGTTCATACATAACCTGGAATACAAAACATACTTTGATAACAGAAAGAAGATATTCAGTGCAGAAATTTTTCCCATATTAATTGCTTTAATGGTCTACAGGCCTAAAGACTGTCATTATGTAAACAACGCCCTCCCTGTCTCTGCAGCTGGAGTAATGACTGGAGCAACAGTGTACAGTCTGACACTGAGTCTGTCTCTGTGATGTCATTGGCGGAGAATAGCCAACGTGCCACACAGGGTGCCCGGGGTCGTCTGAATGCCACCGGTGGCACCAGTGACTTAAGTGCTCATTCAAAGAAGTGCCGAGATGCACCCAACTCCAACAGACACTTGCCATAAACTCTAAGGTAATTGATTAATTAATGAATTAATTTTCAATCTGAACCATGAAGAATATGAACCCAATCCTTTAGGAGACATCTAGCCTGTATTTCTGAAATGGCAAAAAACCAGAAAATTGCTAAATCTATATGGTAAATACTTCAGAACATATGATGTCACTATTGTGTGTTATATAGTGTGCATCAAAGTCCAACACTACTGTCTCCAAAATATGACAATGGAAGAAATGGAAAAATAAATAAAAATAAAATGTTAATAGAAAGTATATACAGCTCATTGAAATCGAAAATGAATACCTCTCAGAAAATAATTCTTGTCTTTCAAGAAAAATGGTACTTACAATGAATTATTTTAAAAGATCATTTGAAATATTTGAATATTTCATCATTCAAATCTGTCTACAGTAAGTTCATACAAATATGACATAATCAAAACCTAAAGGCCAGTGTTTCTGTTGAGTGAAAGACTTGAGTGCTTTTAATTTGAAATGGATGCAGGAAAGATTTATTTATTTATTTTTGTATGATGTTACCTCAATGAAGTATCTTTAACAATGTGCAGCAGATCTAAGATATATAAAATTGAAATATCATATCACATGTTTGAGTTTTATAGATAAAACAAAAGAAATTAAAAAAAACCAAACAAAAGTGCATGAGCTGCCACTTTTCTTCACCATAGCTATAGTTATCTTATCATTATTCTGACTCAACTATATTTTAGTTTTTTCTTTGAGATATTTTTTTGACTTTGTGAACTTGTACTCTAAGCAGTAGTTTGCAAATTATTGTAAAAATCCCATGTATTTACATTCATGAAAGAATTTTGCAATTGCAGACTTCGACGATATACCTACATCATCAAAAATGTTCTTGACTTGGCAAGATGTTGTGAAGGAATTTCCCTAAACTTCTTAATCATGGAAAAAAATCTACAGTCATCCACTTTAGTTGTCTTCCAGGCCTTCTGGTGATTCTGAGCTAGCCAGTGGATTCCTGCTTTTTAAGGAAGTGCCAGACTGTTGACTTGTTTATCTGACAAGTTTTTGCTATCTACACTGTTACAAAAAGAAAAAAAAAGTGTTTGGTGCAAGTCAGAATGTCATTCCTGTACCACACTACTTTGCATATCCAGAGAAGTTGGATCACACAGAGGGAACACTGAGGGAGGAATTTAAACTCTGTAACCAGACTATATTAAGAATATTGTGGATGTACAAATAAGTATTTTTAAACATGCAAGTTTTAACATAACTTATATTTTTTTATGTGTCTTTATAAAGGCTCTCTGCAATGTCTCACATCTTTTATCTCTAAAAGAATGGGGCCCATGTATATGAAATTTATAGTATTATTATTAAATATTTCAGTACTTTATAACAATTAGTGAAATACTTTTTCAAAACCCTTGAATTAAAGCTGAAGGTCTGCATTAAAATAACATCTTAACTGTTTCATTTAAAACCCACTGGGGTCATGTAAAGAAGCAAACTGACAAAAATTGTAAGCATTGCCCTTGTAAGCATTGAAGAAAAATTAAAGAGGTCTATAAAATGTATCCAATTATTTAACCAAAAGAATGGCTTAAAAAAACTGGCTGAGAGAAAATAGAGGATTGTGTAATTTTTAAAAACATTTTTGTTTATTTTTGTTTTTCTTCTTTAGACACAGAAAAGGAGAGCAATAAAATGAAAGAAAGAATTTGAGTATCCAGTGAGGTTAGGAAGTGGCTACTCCCTCAGTACTTTAATGAAAACTAGAGTATTGGTTTGAAAGTGGTGCTAATCACCATACATGCAACAGATTCCATTTTTGCCACTGCAAAGTCATGCTGGTTCTCCTCTGACAACTGTCATAGCAGAACCCTTGACCTGTTGGGTCAAGCAAGATGAGCAGTGGTTACCTAATTACAATAGCGGTTTTTGATACGGGCGACACAGGCGGTTGCCCGGGGCGGCATCATGGTGGGGGCGGCATCACGGGCATCTGCAAAAAATAAAAAAATAAAAAAAATTGCTTGTACTCATGCTGCCCCGACATCAGTCAGCGCAAATGGCATAGGCACCGATCGGTTTTCTATCGCCCATTTGCTGGGAGTAAGGGTGCCCTCCGTTTGTGAGGTGTGCCAGCTGCTTGCGGCACAGGGAGGAGAGGGCAGGGTGGCGGGGGTTTCTCCGGCTGGCTGGAGCAGCATCTAATAACCAACTCGCAAAATAAAACAAAATAAAAACAAACCAACAAACACAAAAACACCAGACATTATGATACAGACTTATAATTTGCACCGATGTCTTTTTGAAATTCTATATGCGAAAAGTGAGCGCGAGCGCCTGCTTGGTGCTGAAGTCAAAGTAAATTTTATTCTCATATTCGCTATATACAGTACAATAGAGAGACTAGACGACAAGGCTCCAGTTACAGCAGTGCAAATAAACAAACAATAAATATAGGAAGAGTAAGAAAAAAGGTATCCACTTTAGGACTAGCGGTAAAGAGATCAATAACAATTTAAAATTTATAATTTACAGTTTGATGATTTAAAATCTCACACACAACCTGTTGAAAGTGGAGGGGACCCTGCTGCTTCCAAATAGAGCACATTTCATTCATAATGTTGTAAATCCAAGCCCATTATGTATTCATGATTTGAATCCTGGGTTGTGTGAAATCCCAGCAATACACCCTAGACAAAGTGAATCTGTGAACTAAGGTGTAGGTTTGTTAGGTTATGTTGTGGTGATCTTCGGGTTGGGGGATTTGTGTTCATACGGGAGTGCAAAATTAAAACCAATGGAAGATGGACAAGAAAAGTTCAAAGCCATCAGGTCCTCATTTTAGAAAATAGAGAAAATAAGTGGAGGAGAAACGAGCAAAAGATACAGGCAAGCAGATGTGTCATTGGATCATGGCAGGTCATGTATACTGAAACAATCAGAACCAGAATACTTTATTAATCCCTAAGGAAATTATGTAGGTTACAGTTGCTCCAAAAACAAATGGTAAAAATAGTAACAGTAACAGACTAAACTCCAAACAATACATTATGTTACAGATTTTAATATTAATTATACATTGTCAATTGTTGATTTGTCCTCTTCTCGTTGTATGACAAATTGTGATGGCTGTTTGGTAGCCGTTTGCATACTATGCATACTCTCTCTCTCTCTTTATGTGTGTGTGTGTTGTCGTGGAAATTTATTAACAAAGCCTGCAGACCTGATGAGCAGTTAAAACCCAACACTTTATTTCCCATGCATGAGGAGAGACGTCAGTCAGGCGGCACTGAGAGTTGTCTCTGACAATGAACAGTTCAGATCCTTTTTAAAACACAGTCATAGAACAAAAGGCTTTTACTGTTGCAGTTCACACCTTGGTTCTAAACAGAAAACCCTCTAACACCTTTGAGACTCTCCCCCACTGTGGGGCCAAGCCTACCTGTGTGAGCTTCCATCTCCTGGGAGACATTCACCAGGTTCTCACCGTCTGTTTCCCAGTGTGAATGAGGTGTGAACCAGACATACTAAACTAAGTAACATCAAAGCATTTCATCAAGACAATACATTAAAGAGAAATCCTACTACAATTCCCACCCTCTTGATTGCATCCCAATCACTAATACCAAGGATTTCTCTTCCTAACATTCTGTTAATTACATCAGCAACATTGCACATTCAAAAAGGTTTCACAATATCCATCATTCTTACAGTGTCAGGAAAAATAACTTCACTCATCACAATCATCCTCGCTCTCGCTATCATCAATGTAATCTTCAGCTTTCAACAGGGTAAGCTGCAATTTGGGAGACTCGCTTTCTCTTGTCAGTGCCACTGTGATTAATCTACTCAATAGGGTACGGAGGCATGGGATCAGACAGCAACCGCATCATGTGAGAATGGCAATACAAGTGGCTATGGACATTAGCAACGACATCACTATGGCCTTATACTTCCCAAACTGTCTGTTGAACCACCCGTCTAAGGGGTTATTAATGCCGGAGTCCTCTGTCATTTGGGATGACAGTGTTTGCAAACCTTCCAAGGCTCTGGTTACAGTGCCGCCTGGAGCTGTGTTTTTTGGAATGAAAGTGCAGCACAGAGGACCCACCATAGTGCAGACCCCCCCTTTTTCAGCCAAGAGCATGTCCAGAGCCATTCGATTCTGCCAGGCCATCAAGGATGCGGCAGCCAGCTGTTCAGATAGGCCTGCCACTGCATCCCGTGTCAGATTTGGCCAGTCGCTGGACGTTGTAATGGACATAGTTTATTCTGTCCATATTCTTATTCGGAGTTACCCATAAGAAGATAGACTCGAAGCCCCTGCAACCTGGTTAACCAATTTAAACTCATCAGGGACACTTCTGGGGACACCTATAGCGTCTATATAAGTTGTGGAGTTTTTAGTCAAATCAAAATCTTGCGTTGTGGTCCTACGGGCCCTTCCCACATGGGTCTCTGCAGAGGTGTGGGACCCTGCTAACACTATAGGGAGAGCCAACCTCACAATGGTCCAGGTTCCTGACCAGCTGCTGGGCAGAGTAGGCACACCACTTAACACCTTGTCAACGCACCACCAGAACAGATTGGCTCAAGCCATGTTAATGCTGCTCATATTTTCCCATTTTGTGACATTTATTATTTTAGCACACGATAAATCATCAGGAGCTCCTACGGGGGTGGCATTTACTCTGGTTAGGCATGGGGAGAACACGGGGGGGGAGTGGTAGCATGCAATCAATTCCTGGTCTGTTCTCCCAGAACAATAAAGGGACAGGCACAGTGAACAGTGTGGGGCAGGCTGCAGAGCAGGCCACACAGTCTGTCATGTTGCTTACACTGGCCGTGTATGTTATCCAGTCAAGCCAAGTATTTGGTGGTCTGAATGTTTGCTTGGCTATGGTGGCGGTGACCTCCGTTGCATTAGCACGGGTCACACTGTGGTTTGGGCTTAATGCACGATGTAGTCTTACCTTTATTATGCCCATTGTGTCTGCGCCGGCCTGATCCACTCCTATGATTAAATAATAGGAGTCTTCTTTGGAGTCGTGGCATTGTCCCGGGAAGTTTGGTCTCCTGGAAAATGGGTTCCAGAGGGCAATCATCAGCCCACTGAAGAGCATCAGGGCTACCCCAGTGATGAGCTGCTTCCTGGCTTGTTGCATCGTTGCAGGTAGAGGGTAGACTGCCTACTACCTGAATGAGGTGCGGGGATTATTCTGTCCCGCTTGTCTCGTCCGGTTGTTCCTCCATTCCAGGTGATTCTCCTCCAAACAGCTTACAGTGGCTGGCGTGGATCCAAGTAACTCGTTCTCCAACCTTCACCGCTGTTTGTGGCCAGTAGGACTTGGAATGGGCCCAGCTACCGCTTCGCCTTCCAGTGTCTCCTCCTGAAATCCTTCACTAACACCCAGTTCCCTGGTTTGAACGGGTGCAGGGGTCCTTCTGCTGGCCTGGGCAGGGTTGCTTTCACTGCTCTGTGTACATGCGAGAGAATCCTGGAGAGATTTTGACAGTACACAATCATTTCGCTGTTGCACTACTCTGTGGACATGCCTGTCCATTTCGGGGGTTCTGCCCCCTCTCTGGCAGGTCGTCCATATAACACCTCATAAGGGCTGAGGTGTACTGGGGGTTTGGTCCGTGTGCGCACATACATCAGCACGAGGGGAAGTGCTTTTGGCCACGTGAGGCCAGTTTCTTCACAGCACTTCACCAGCTTGGACTTTAAGGAGCCATTCATTCTCTCCACCGCACCTCCAGATTGTGGGTGATATGCACAGTGTGTTTGCAATTTGAAACCTAGTTGCTCGCTCATTTCCTTCAATGCCTGGTTCACAAAGTGAGTGCCATTATCACTTGTGATTTTCCCCGGGATATCCCACTTGGGAATGATTTCTGACAGGAGGGCTTTTGCCACTGCACTGCTGTCTGCACTTTTAGTGGGGAATGCTTCTACCCACTTAGAGAACATGTCCACTACCATCAGACAATACTTCTTTCCCTCGGCTGGTGTCAATTCAATAAAATCCATCATTAGATGTTCAAAAGGCATATCGGGGGGGGGGGGGGGGGGGGGGGGGGGGTTGCAGTGTTTACCTGTGAGACCCACATTGTTGGTCTCACAAATGAGACACCTTTTGCAACACCTCTCAGCTGCTGTGGAAAAATCCTTTGGTGAACCATAGCGATGTTACTGCTTGTAGCTTCACCCCTTTAGACACATGGTCTAACCCATGTGCCCATTTTAGAAACCATGGGAAGAAGTGGTTAGGCAGACATGGGCGGCCATCAGGGGAGCGCCAGACAGATTTGACCAGTGTGCAGCCATGTTTGCGCCAGATTTCTCTGGCTGGGAGGCAAATGACTGTACAGCAGGAGATCAGTGAGGCTAGGTGTGGGCAGCGGCGCCAAGACAAGTTGGAAGGGTAGGCCTCCTTCGGCGGCTGCTTTGGCGGCTGCATCGGTGGCAGCATTTCCTCGGGAGACAGAATCAGTTTTACCTGTGTGTGCTGCACACTTCAGTACAGCAATGCGAGCAGGTAGGAGGATGGCGTCCAGCAGTGCTGCTACCTGGTTAGCATTCAGGTTGGGCTTCCCATCAGATTTCAGGAACTTTCTGTGTCTCCACAAGGCGCCAAAACCATGTACCACACCAAACGCGTAGCGAGAGTCAGTGTAGATGGTGTCCGACTCACCCTCCGCAAGTTTACAGGCTTCTGTGAGCGCCACAAGTTCCGCAGTCTGTGCTGAGAAGTGTCGGGGCGATGAGCCTGAAACAAGAGTAGCATGATCAGAACACACAGCAAAACCCACCCGGTTAGTTCCACATGAATCGCGTGAGGAGGAGCCATCTACATATAACACAATGTCAGAGTTCTCGATGGGAACATCTAACAGGTCGATCCGAGGTGTACAAGTTTCACCCAATACAGCAGTGCAGCTGTGTGGCTCACCATCCTCTCGCGTGGGGATAAGAGTGGCTGGGTTAGGTGTTGTGCATCGTTTCACTGTGATGGTGGGCATGTCAAGCAGTATGGAAGAGTACTTGAGCCAGCAAGCTGCAGAAAGGTGTGAAGTTTTCTGCTCCAGCAAAATAACAGAAACTGCATGGGGTACCTGCACTGTCAGAGGAGAGTGCCCTACGATGTCACGTGAGGCGAGAACGGCCTTTTCACATGCAGCTACTGCTCGCAGGCATCCAGGCAGGCCCGCAGCCACTGGGTCAAGCTTGGAAGAGTAATAACCCACCGGGCGAAGGGAATCACCATGGTGCTATATGGCTCTATGGCTTCCTGTTTCAGAGGATATTGTCTTTGGCATGGTCTAAAAGAGGACTTTGAAGTGATTACCACTTGCTCACAATCTTTAATTAGCCTACATCATACATATAGGAGGCCCACAAGCCATCAGGCACCTCTGTCAGCAGGGGGTGTGAGGAGTTTAGAGGAGGTGTCGTTTGAAGCAGACAGTGTGAGACAGCTATGTCCACTAGCTCAACTGAGCGGACACAATGGACTGTATATGTCACGGTTTTCTTGTAGGCTTTTATTTCCCGAGAAAACAACACTGCTTTCTTGTGATCTGTAGTCTCCCAATCACAGGCGCGGTAGCACCAGTGCATAAATTCTCCCATGTCTTCCCACTGGTAGCTGTAAGCTTTTGCCAGGGAAACATGTGGGACCGATGCATCCATAGCAAACATGTTTCTTTGCTCATCAGTGAGAGAAATCGCAAGTGCAGCAAATGTGGAGCTCCAAAACATACATGTCACAGTTAGCAAATCATTCTTGGTTCTGTACCATTCTTCCTCATAACTGTCATCAGGACCATGCAGAGAAAAATGAGACATGCAACTCAACTCTCCGGAAGCCATAAAATAGACGTCTGGAGGCATGCAGTTGCGAGTCCCTTGTACGAATTCTGTAACAAACAGCCCCTCCTCCAGCTTCCACCCGTAAGCGAAAGCCGGGGTCACGGGGCTATATTTCACCATCATATAATCATAGTCAGATTGCGTGATTTTAATGCCATTATAGCAGGAAATTAAACTTATTTTCAGCTTGCACATCAAATCTCTGGCAAGCAACTTGACCGGGCACAGGTCTGACCACAGAAACCCGTGTGTGAATTTTCTACCCTGTCCGTCTACACAACACAGGGGTGAAAGTGTCTCTCTGTATGGTTCCTGATGCGGACACAGAATGAGTGAACCTCTCACCCAGCACGGGCTGGGGTGAGAGAGAATCTGAGCGTAATACAGAGTTGGTGGCCCCGGAATCTACAAGAAATTCTACTTCCTGATTACAAACTAACATTTTATACAAGGGTAGTGATTTATAAGGCGCGCTATTTAAATGTACATACACTCAACAAAAATATAAACGCAACACCTTTGTTACTGCTCCCATTCCCCATGGGATGGACGTAGAGACCTGAAATTCATTCCAGATACACAATATAACCATCCCTCCCAAACAGTGGTCACAAATCAGTCCAAATGTGTGGTAGTGGGCACATCTGCTATATTGAGATAATCCATCCCACCTCACAGGTGTGCCACATCAGGATGCTGATCTGACATCATGAGTAGTGCACAGGTGTACCTCAGACTGCCCACAACAAAAGGCCACCCTGGAATGTGCAGTTTTGTCTCACAGCAAAATGCCACAGATGCCACAAGCAATGAGGGAGCGTGCAATTGGCATGCTGACAGCAGGAATGTCAACCAGATCTGTCGCCCGTGCATTGAATGTTCATTTCTCAACCATAAGCCGTCTCCACAGGCGTTTCAGAGAATATGGCAGCACATCCAACCGGCCTCACAACCGCAGACCTCGTGTAACCACACCAGCCCAGGACCTCCACATCCAGCAGGTTCACCTCCAAGATCGTCTGAGACCAGCCACCCAGACAGCTGCTGGAACAATTGGTTTGCACAACCAAACAATTTCTGCACAAACTGTCAGAAACCGTCTCAGGGACGCTCAACTGCATGCCTGTCGTCCTCATCGGGGTCTTGACCTGACTCCAGCTCGTCGCCGTAACAGACTTGTGTGGGCAAATGCTCACATTCGATGGCGTCTGGCACGTTGGAGAGGTGTGCGCTTCACGGATGAATCATGGGTCACATTGTTCTGGGCAGATGGCAGCTGAGAATGTCCCAGTTCTTGCATGGCCAGCATACTCACCGGACATGTCACCTATTGAGCATGTTCGGGATGTGCTTGACCGGCGTATACGACAGCGTGTACCAGTTCCCACGAATATCCAACAACCTCGCACAGCCATTGAAGTGGAGTGGACCAACATTCCACAGGCCACAACTGACAATCTGATAGACTCCATGCACTGCATGAGGCAAATGGTGGTCACACCAGATACTGACTGGTTCTGGGTCCCCAGACCCCCAATAGCGCAAAAAAATACACATTCCAGGGTGGCCTTTTGTTGTGGGCAGTCTGAGGTACACCTGTGCAATACTCATGATGTCAGATCAGCATCCTGATGTGGCACACCTGTGAGGTGGGATGGATTATCTCAATATAGCAGATGTGCCCACTACCACACATTTGGACTGATTTGTGACCACTGTTTGGGAGGGATGGTTATATTGTGTATCTGGAATGAATTTTAGGTCTCTACGTCCATCCCATGGGGAATGGGAGCAGTAACAAAGGTGTTGCGTTTATATTTTTGTTGAGTGTATGTACCAGCTGGTGACACAGAAACCGTTCTACATGCTCAAAAGTGTGATGTATTAAAGTGTGTGTGTCTGTGTGTAAAACACTTTCTACGTCAGTGTGTGTGTGTGTGTGTGTGTGTGTGTGATTTTCACTTCCCTGTTCTGATGAGGTGGGAAAACCACAGCCTGAAGCGTTCTCTGGCGTCCTTTCCCTCCGGTCTCAGTCTGCCTGCACCCACCACTGGCCCTGGTCACTTGGTCGTTTTAGTGTTGATGATGTTCGCGTCTTGGATAGCCTCGGTTAGGGCAATTCCGCTTCCAGTGTCCAAACTTACCACAGGATAAGCAGGCATCTAGGTCTCCTCACCACTGCTGTCGTTGTTGATCGCATCGTCGATCACGCCATCGATCATGCCGTCGATCACGCCGTCGATCACGCCGTTGATCACGTCGTCGATCACGTCTTCCCCCCCGGCTGCCTTTACAGTGGAAGCCACCCCGCGGGTTCGCTGAGGCCTTTTTACAGAGTTAAGGCTGCGTTGTGGAGGTCGCCGCTCTGTTTTTCCTCTTTCTTGCTTTTTACTTTCGTCAAGGTGGTTCTGAGCGTGGCGGGCATGGCGTCGTAGTTCCGTTAGCCGAGGTTCATTTTCCCTCCCCACTTGCGAACACCTTACTTCGGCTGCCACATCTGATCTTAGTCCCCGTAAAATATGGCCGCAGAGATGGTGCTCACATGTGGAGGCGGTGACACCTGTCATGTCATCCTTCGGTATTCCACCATTAGCTTCAAACACATTTATCATACGAAGTATAAAATAATTCACAGATTCGACCTGTCTTTGCTTGTAAGCCTGACAATATCCATGGTTTTCTTCATGCTCGTAGGTCAGGTGTCTTACCCCCAGCGTAGGGTCAGGCAAGGAATCCAGATCGGCATTGGCGTTCAGGCCCAGCAAAACATCTTGTACTAGGGCACAAGGAGAAGCACAAACAGTGTGTGAACAGGGAAATTATGTTTTGTTCTCCTTGATATACGGCGGCGGAAGAGGCGCTGAGGCCGATTCTGCATCAGCTTCCCTTCCATGCACTTCTCTAGGCAACTCTTTCAGAGCTGCTTTCTTTTCCCTCCTTTCTGCTTCCATCATCCACATTTTCAAACATTCCTTCTCATCGCTTATGCTACGCAAATCTACAGTGTTAACTTTCCTTTATTTCAAAAATTTCACTTCCTCCTCCCGCAACTGTTTCTCTACTTTCTTTAACTGGTTAACACTCAGCGATCCCTTCCCGGGAAACCCGTTTACTTTTTGCCACTTAACAACATATTTCATACACCCAATTCCCCATTTCTTAACCATACAGTCAAATATTGAGTTTTGTCCCTGGCTGCCTGGTGGAACGTCTGCCGCTCTACTGGATCTAGATCCCATTTTACTACATGAGGCGTCCCCCGTGAGGTCCTTGCCTTCTACGGACCAAGGAACGAACACCGCCACTCCGTGCACTATAGTACGCAGAAATGGACTCCGACAGTGTATCCGAACCGCTGTCCCTGTGACGTACTTGGACCAAACACAGGTCTGGGCCGGCTTCTCCCCAACAGCGCGCTCGAGCCAATGTCCTTGTGATGGACATCTCTTTTGGCTCTCAGCGAAGGCGGTCGCACTTTTGTCCTCTCCTGCCCTTATCTTCCCTGCTTAGCTTCTTATGTCCTTGTCTTGTCTTGTCTTGTGTTTTTACTTACTTTTCCCTGGAACACTCTCTCACAGTCTGTTCTCTAAAACCTAAAAGAGGAATTATGGATTTGATCAACTGGTCTCTGAATGCAATTGACACCCCTTCTCAACGAGAATTCTGGGCTCGGGTGAGCCTGACTGCTGAAGATATCTACCTATTCGGAACCATGATAACAGGGTTCTTGCTGATCGGAGCTGGCTTGGCCCTGGCTTATCGAAGAATTAAGGAAGCGGAACCGGCTGTTCAAACCCCCACAAGGCTGCCCGCTGGAATTGAAATGATGGGACGAGGCGTGAGTTTCTCAAAATGGGCTCATTGAGTGCAGCACGGATAAGATCTTGGAGAACGCACGGCTGCTGTGAATACTCAGAACAAGACCTCTGAGTGAAAAACTGAATTACATCTGGAGGGACTAGCTCGAATAACACCTTTGAGCGCAAATTGGATCACATCTTGGGAAGTGCACTGCAGTCGTGAGTTCTCAGAACCTGCTCTTTGAGCACAAGAATGACAACATCACGGAATGTAAGTAACATCATGGCAAAGCTCACGGCTCTCCAACGGGAGATTGAGAGACCAGTGTTGGACTGTTAGAACAGCTTTGAAATTCATATGAGTTGTTCGCACTAGAGTAAAAACCACCATCACTTCATGCGGAGACCCCTTCGGCGCCAGCTGCGGTCTCAAGGCTGGAGCTGAACAAAACACCCTGATAACGACTGTGTTTAGATTGTTCCCCCCATTCCATGCAAGGCCACCTGGGTTGGCTGGAAGACTGTTTACTTAGCCTGGCGGGCGAAGGACACTGTCTCAGCTGAACTCTGGACACACACACACACATACACTGATATGCACACACTGATCCCCCCTCCCTTTCCAAACGCCTTCGATGCTTGTGCCCTACCGGGGAAGATGGCAGTCGACTGGACCAGCGCAGACATGCTGCAAGACCGGATGCGCTGTCTACACCGGCTCTCGCTTACCCTTTACCCGCCCCTGTTGCTTGTCTTGTGTTTCTATGGTGCATTGATAGTCATGTGCTTTTTGTGCTGAGGTGTTTTTTCTGTTATCAAACTGTTCTCTCACTAGGTTTTTTTTTCTCCTCCTCTTACCTCATGTTATGTATTTTCGTTGTTTTTTTTCCTATCAGCCTACCTTTCTGACATGTGTCCCCAATGTGATGTTTGTGTAAAGTTGGTCAGAAGGTTCCTTTGTAAGTGCGCATGCGCCATTAGCGTGCTGCCTGCTGTAACCCTAATTTCCTTCGGGATTAATAAAGTATTCTGATTCTGATTCTGATTCTGATGGACCGTACCCAACACAAGCCTGGGGCCTCAAACCGCCAGGATTTTTCTCCAGGAGACTCGAACTCCTCTGGCGCCAGAGGGAGTGTTCGCCCAGGGCGCCAAACAGGCTAGTACCGCCGCTGGCGATAAACAAACAAGAGAGAAAAGCCAATCAGCTGATCATTGATCAGTTTCATGATTGAAGTAGCAACAGGAGAGGGAGGGGGAGAGAATGAGAGAAGAAGAGGCTGTACAGCATAAAGACAGAATAACTCCAGCTTTGTGTCTTTTTCCATTCTAGCTGAAGTACGGGACAAACTGCGTTCCTTCTCAGCTCAATACGAAACGTGTAATATTTTCTCTGAATGAGGGATGATTCCATTTTTTATGGGACGGTTGCAACTCTACTAACTAACCTTATGAATAAAATAAAGTTCGCAATCAGCAACATGATAGCACCCACCCAGCTGTATAGAAACTCCATCATTCTAGCTAGTACGCAGTACGAGTTATTGTAACTGAGTGTAAAAATTCAGCACTACAAAAATAAACTATACCTAAACTTGGTTTATATCTTACCCAGTAGGGGTGCAACGATATTCGTATCGATATTGAACCGTTCGATACAGTGCTTTCGGTTCGGTACGCATATGTATTGAACAATACAATTTTTTTCAATTTTTTTTTTTTCAATTTTTTTTTTTTTTTGTGTCCCGTTTGGATCTATAGCCATCAGAATTGTTGTCTTGAGGCCAAGAAAGATGCCAAGAGGATTTATTTTAAGTGGATCATCATATTGGTCCATTTGATTGACCTTTATTATAATTATGAATTTATTTTATTTTCAGTTGCAAACGGGACAGACATGACTGTGGGATAGGACAGGGGGAAAGAATGAAAGAAAGAGGGGGAGAGAAAGAAAGAAAACCAAAGGGGAGAAAAAAAAAGAACAATACAAAATTTGTAATTTATTTTATCAACTTTCCTTCTGACGATGCTGTCTGTGTTGAGCGCTCAGTGAATCTGCATTTGACTACTCCGCCTAGGCTCGAGAGTGCAGCCTAGGCGGAGTAGTCGAACGCAGATTCACTGAGCACTCAACACAGACAGCATGGTCAGAAGGAAGAGCGCAGGGCAAGCTAGCGAGACAGAAGTGGACCTCCCCACCCTCATTCAGATCTGGCGTTTGGAATTATTTTGGTTTTCATGTGACGTATGACCCTGAAGGTAAGCGAGTCATGGACTAAAGTAAAACAGTATGTTGGATGTGCCATGCAATGCTCAATTACATGGGTGGGAGCTAGTGTGTTAGCGCAGTTAGCTCGTTAACGTGTTGGCTGTCTAGCCCCTCTGTATAGGGTAGCTCGTTAACGGAGATTTGCCGTGTTGTGGCGTTAAGGTTATTTCAACGAGATTAACCTGAAAGCACTAGTGGGAACACAACGAATATGACTGCACATTTACACCGACATCATCCTAGTGCAAAGACAAAAACAACAAGCATGCATGCTACAAACTTTAGCCGAGTCATTTAGACAGCTGTTAGCACAGGATTCTCCTTATGGAGACCTGATATGTTTAATATGCTGCTGAGAATATAGCCCAGAAGAAGCGGATAGTATAGCTTTTATTTTGGAAAGAGACATTTCTCTGTAATAAACTCTCTTTTCCAAAGATGAGTGATTCCTCAATCAGATACAGGGCTCGCAATATCGCTAGCCCGACGTCCCGGGGCTATCTCTGCCCTGCCTGTCGGGCTATTGTAGGAAGGAAAAATATATGTCAATGCTTTTGCATTCTTTCAGAAATGTAGCTGGGTAATTATGTCATTGGGTGAGCCACTGTCAATATGTGACATATTGAAATCGTGTTTGAATTTGCGCTTGTTTTTTTGCTTTCACTTTGCAATCGCGCGAACTGTGTATAGAGAGCGACAGCACTGATCTGTGAGTGATGATAATTTGTGCACCAATTCCTCTGACATCGTCTTATTAATTGTTAGCTTACTATGCAAACATGACAAGTGAAATCTCCCGCAGCTTAAACATGTGAGAGGTTGATCGCGCAGAGAATCGCTGAGCTTATGTGAGTGCGGCAGGATATATATTTCACTACGATGACCTGGATGATTGAGAACCTTCACAGACAGATATATATTTTAGTTCTGCTGAGCCAAATAAGACAGGTCAGGGTGAAGAAGTGACAGCCAAAGAAAAGCTTACCACAAAACGGAGAAGTTATGACAAATCAGACTATAAGGCAAAAAGAAAGTGCAGCTTTATGGTTTCATGGACAAAAGAATTTCTGTGGCTGCAATATGACGAGCTAAAAAACAACACGCACAAGGGTTAGGGTTAAATTTAAAAACTGTACTTTTGCGTTAAAATATATATTTATAATTTTAATAAATGACAAATTAAAAAGGCATGAACATTTTTTTTTGTATCGAAAAAATATCGAACCGTGACACCAAAGTATCGAACCGAACCGAACCGTGAATTTTGTGTATCGTTGCACCCCTATTACCCAGATAGACTGCAGGTCATAACTTCTTTCCTGAAGTTCAGTTCACCTGACACTCGGACCGGCAGCCGCCTCGGGTCTCTGCTCTTGCCTCCCCTTTCCTTCATCCACCGGCTAGCCTCTGTGGTAGCTCCGCCATTGCCACCACCAAACAACTTAGTTATTTTTACACATCTGCCAGCACCTGGCCAATCCACCACCTTTCATTGTTTATACTGTTACTAAAAAAATGAATAAATAAATAATCGGCCCATAAAAACGAAAAATCACCATCGTCCAGCTATGGTCTTGCCATCAGTTAAGCTGGCACGCGCACCCAGGGTTGCCGACCCCTGGATTAAATGCACTCTCTCATTTCATCTGTAGTTGTTCTGTCAGATACAATTACGCCTTGCAGAAATATTAGACTCACAGACATATCATGTAGGGGAATGAGACCTGTGTCATAGTCTTCATGACTATGAAGTTCATAGTGCTTCATAGTCATGTTCATTGGTTTAAGACGAATGTGTCTTTGACAAAAGTATTTGATGTTTTGAAAATGAGATGGGGCTGGACTAGTATGGGCTCAAAATGTGGTCATAAATATTTTGTACTTGTAAATCAGTTTTGTACTTGAAAATCAGGATTTGTATGTCTAAAAAGAATTTGTGTGTGCGTAAAAAAGGTTTGTATGTGTAAAAAAGATTTGTGTGTGCGTAAAAAAGATTTGACCGCCAAACCCATCTGTTCTCTGATTGGATTGTTACATTTGTGATTGACATGACATTGACCAATCAGATGAAAGGAAGAAATATAGGGTCAAAATTCGTACTTGTAACTTGCAGGTTTTTTTTTGGCTAAGTCCACACACAAATCTTTTTTACACACACACAAATTCTTTTTACACATACAAATCCTGATTTACAAGTACAAAATATTTATGACCACAGTTTGAGCCCATAGACTAGCAGTCTTCTTATGATCATTTGTTAAAAAAAACTTCTTTTGTGTGTGTGTTATAGGTAAATAAATCAAAGTGCTTAATTAACTGAATTTGCAGCTTAAAGTATAAAAGTGCTTTTAGTCAGCAACACTAGAAAATCATTATGTCATGTTAATTCATTTAACACCCAGTAATAATGTGATTAGTTATTGTGTGTTAAGTTATACTGATGTTGAATTGAAATGCTACTGACCCAGTTGTATAATCATTGTTCACATGTGTCTGTGAAGGTTCTCAGTCATCCAGGTCATCGTAGTCAAAGGAGCTTGCAAAGAAAAGCGTCTGGACTTCTTTAAGTTGCTTGAAGACGTTTCACCTCTCATCCGAGAAGCTTCTTCAGTTCAATTCATTCAGTTCAGTTCATTGTTCACATGTGTTTTGTTTTTTTTTAGGTTTGTACCAGTGATGGCAACTTCAGAGTCGCAGAACTCTCTTGCAACCCCTGGCTCTCCTCCATCCGAGATTTCAGCCCCCATATCCAGCCTAGCTATCTCTGTTCCCTCTGTGACTTTAAGTCCCTCTGGTGAGGAAGAGCGCCCTTTGCTGCATCAGCTGCACAAGTCCTCAAGCCGGGATGTACAAAAGAGAACCTCTTCACACTACAATCATGGCCATGTGGCAGATAGCTTGCCATCTAGTCCACTGTTCGCTATGGAGAATACTGACTACCAAACCATACAGGACACCAGAGCTGCCAGCTATATGTTTTCAATAGCACCTGTGAAATTAATTAACACAAACAACAATGTAAGTGACTGCAGCAACAATAGTGTCACTGACCATGTGGTTGATTATTTGAGGTTAAATGGTGACAGCATACTAGTAAGTGATACAGAGGAGCCTCGGGGGGAACACATACCCTTCCTAAGTGCAGACAGGAATACAGTCCTTTTACTCAGGGCTGTAGATAGCGGCAGGACTAACCCAGCATCACCAAATGATGACCTACCAGTAAAGTCATCTAGCCTCATCAACCAACAAGATTTAATTGCTGCGTAAAGTAAAAAAAAAAAGAAAGAAAAGAAATTGCTAAGATTACTTCACATGGAGGAAGAATATAAACAACCTTTAAACCTTTATTTTCGATAAATTCTCATAATTTATTTGCTGTGTAAAGACTTTTAAAGACAAATGAAGAATGAAACTTTTATTTTAGAGATGTAGTAAATAAAGTTTTATAAAAAAAACAGTACAGATGTCTTGTAGGTAAAGTGCCATACGCTAGTATGCAGCAGTTCATAGTATAGTTAAAAGAATATTTCAGTGCAGACAAATATCAATGGTGCCTTTCTGTTTAGTATGCTTAAGGGGCCGTAATATTGCATACTGGGCCATGCATCACCCTCTTATTCTTCAAGTTAATAATCAGATGCTCTGTGTTGTCTGCCTTTAACATCTTGCACTTTAGGGCACCCACTGACATATTTGAAATCAAATGTTATGGGTTCAAAGTGCATGCTATGTTCTTAAATGCTGTCATGAAAAAATGAGCAGACAATTGACTTGAATTGATGGTTTTCTTACCTGATGTCCTACTTTTATCACAGTCTTATGGTATATATTATTAGTAAGCTTATAACCTGGATTCCATCAAAATGTCAGAGATCTTAACTCATTCACTGCCAGCCATTGGCAGTGAATGAGTTAAACCCATTGACTCATTCACTGCAATTGACGGCTATAGACGTCAATGGCAGTGAATGAGTTAATAATTTTATTCATCACTGGACTACACTGTGGATGACCTGCCAGAAATGAATATTGTAGCTGTGAGATAAATATACATTCATTAAAGTTTGCCTCAACAAGGTGCATAAGATACACACAAAGAGTTGTATTTACATTCGACCATTTCTATGTTTAAGAAGTATTCACTGAATTGTATGGCATTGTTATAACAATTAAACAATGTTCATGCTTAAAGAGTAGCAGCCTAATAATCCTAAGGTTTCTGGTATGGGTTAAGCTGGATGCTGGTTTTCACATGCCCCATAATCCTCCTTAGAAGTTTTATTTATTCCTATGCTGACAGATGTTCTGCCTAAGTATAAACTGTCTCAGTTAAGGTGGTACAGTCAACGACTACTAGTGTGAAGACCAGCAATTCTTTAAAATAGTATCTTTAAATCAACAATATCTACAAAGTAAATTAGCTACAAGATCTATGTCTGATTTGTTCTTGTGTGAATCCAACCAGTGCCTTGTATTGCACTGTGGATCTTAGAGAAGTGCTGAATGTATAAATTGTGGTAATTTCCTTTAATTTAAACCATATTTCTGGAAAAAAAAATTGAAATTGAAATTTCCCCCCAAATTAACTTGTTATCCTCTTGCTGTAAGAGTCAAGTTCAGGTTTTTCCTTTTAATTTAAATGACCTGTCTTGATATACAATTACAATTATTTTCAACAGATTGAATATAAACAATGCAAGATATACAGTCATTTCATCTGCACACATTAGTACATAGAGAAAAAAATATCTTGCACATTTTGTCACTTGAATGGTTAGCATAACACAGAGAACATTGTTTTGAAATGGGGGTGTCTTTAATTTATGTAAATATATCAGGAAAATCTCCTGCATTGTTGTTTCTCACTGAATATCACATTATGTGTTTTGTGTGTTAGTGTCAAAGCATTTGGGATTGAAAAAGAACTTTCAGTTGTTCTGTCTCACTATTGATTGATACAATGAAAGTCTTGTGCAGCTGTAATAATAAATAAAACACACATTTCACATTTGAGCATACATGTGAACATGATTTATATGTCAAATCTATGGCTTTTTATCAGTTTGGGTTTTTTTGGTAAGGACTGATCATTTTAAAGAACTGAAGATGAATTCTCTTCAGTTCTTTAAAGAGAACTTTGTAATTAGACCTTCTGGACCGCTCATGGCAGAACAAAGTCCCAACAATGATAGGAATTAGGACAAGACTCCTGGTGTCTAGATGCTGGCAGTGGTGGAATTGAGGATGAAGGCTTGGATGTGGGTTCTGAATGGAAGGAAATGTGGAGGAGTCGGGTTGCACATATGAGAGTCTGAAAGACAGAATGACGAAACAGCAGTGAGATTTAAAGCACACACATAAGAGAGGCTGATTGTCTTGCAGCAGGCAGGCAAGAAAATTATCCAGCTTAGAGTGATGATGTCAGTATTGTCAGAGTTGTTTGACACTGTGGGAAAGTGGATGTGATGTAAAGAATGGACTTGCAGTCAAAAACCCAGGAAAGCAGGCAGATTAGTGAATAATTTCTTATAGTAAACACTATAGTGTTTAGACTACACAACTTCAAATTAAGTCCTGGCTGCATATTACACTGAAAATAAATAATAACACAAATTTGTACTCCCTTTACATACATGTTATTCTATGTGCTGAGCAATGCCATTTTGTTTTAATTCTGTATTTTACTTGTATCTTTGATACCCATTAAACATGTAATTTTTTTTTTCATGTAATGTCTTCTTTCATGAAAGCAAATAAAAGTAATTTTTGAGCACAAAATTTTGATTTGTGTTCATGACTTATTGAGTGCATAAGGTAAAGCTGCAGATCTTGCCAAGCTTTAAGCAGTTTAGGAAAGCTAAAGACACATGGGTAGCGGGACAACTTCAGTCCTGTATCATTTAATTAATATAATTAATAATGAATTCATCTTACTGCTGGCTATCATATGATGTATATTAGCTTGCTGATTAAAGGTAATATATATATTACTAATTTATGATATATATTATAATATATTGTAGTAAACTTACCATTTAGTTCACCTTTAGTTCAGAATGAACCCAATCCTGGCACCATTCCTCTTCTGCAGCTTTCTGACTACTTCAGTCGTCACCATGGCAACCACCTCTTACCCTCCTTTAGACCCGCATGAAAAGAGAGAGTTCTCCAAGCCCAGAAACTCGTGACCATGTTTACCTTCTGGTGCACTCACTAGTGAGACAACCCTCCCCCTTAAATTCCTTAGAGAAGGGGACTTTCTCTGTAATGTCTAATAGTATCAGAGGAGCAGTCCACCTCCAAAACTTCTCCGCAATACACTGTGTGCAGTAAATGACAAAACACAAACACACATATGTGATGCTAATTATGAGATATTAGCCTTACAGACAAACATAAATCGCAACATGGAGGCTTGGGGACCTCATTTGTTCACACCACATCAATAAGATGCTCTCTGATGGTTAGAAGGGATGGCTACTGTGTCACACATAGCTTTGCACTACTAAAGTGTTTTTGGTAACATGAGACTGACCAAGACAGAAGTACGAAGAGTGTGAAGAGAGATAGTGAAATGCGCCAGTGCTTCTACAGGTTGTCAGACTGACAACCTGTGGAAGGCAGTAATTGGTGTGCAATATTTTTACAGGAGGGCTAGTGGAGACAATGACATCTAAGGATAGGAATTAAATTCTGAGTAGTTCAGTTGTACTGGGTCCCAATTTCCAGTAGTTTAATGCTTTATAAATGTTAGTCTGCTTGCTTAACGATTTTGCTTATCGGTTCCACTTGCACTTGTGCTGCAATCACATGATTTCCATTCCAGTGCTGGAGGAGGAAAATAATGGTGCAGTCTGTAGGGTGGAAATGGACATTAATTTTATTTTTACTTTACAAAAGGACAACAGAGCAATGGTACAGTGCAAACTGCATACAGGACAGAAACAACTGCATTATGCTGCTAACAAAATAACATACTAACACTAGCAAGATTCGTGTTAGTGTGCTAACACGAAGCTTGCTAGCTTTAATTCACTTTGTGGTTTCCTCAGTCTGCTGGTTTAGAGCCCCCAGACAGGAGGATTCAGGGTAAATGGCCTGTATTTATATAGCGCTTTACTAGTCCCAAATGTGAAACGCAGTTTGCTGCTTCTTTTGCTGCTGGCTCGGTGAATTTTGGTTGGAGAGAGACAAAACCTGCAGCTCAGAATCAGCGCAAAAAGACGTAATCACAGCGCGGACCGGACGCATCAGAATCGCTAAGTTCCGACAGCGTGTCCGTCTACGGGCCATCGGGTGAGAAAGCCGAGAAAGACAAAGCCGATTCTGATGCGTGGGGTCCGTTCTGTGTTTACGTCTTTGTGTGGAATCCGTGTACCTGCTCTCGTTTGCTGTTTGGTTGTTGTTGAAATGGTTTTGTGAGCTTTAATCTGAGAATCTGGCGTTTCTGGCAAAACACAGTTATATTTAAAAGTCGATTCAGGATTTAATGAATTGATATCGCTTTATTCAAGCTACTCACCTCCCACTTCCACCTGCACTTTCAACTGGACCACGGCCAATCAGAGAGATCCCACCCCTTACTATCTCTGATTGGTTTAGTCCACGATAGGGGCATAATGTGTGTCTGTTGTTGACCACAGGGAATGTTGCAGATATTTATTTTTTTTCTTGCTACCCGAACAGTTGGTCGCACAGGTGCAACCAATTATTTTTTTTTAGTCGCACCACTGAAAAATTTGGTCGCATTTGCGACTAAATTGGTCGCACTCTAGAGCCCTGCCTGATGTGGGGCATGAAGGATTTTAAATTGTACTCTCGATTCAACAGGGAGCCAATGACGAGAAGCTAGATAGGAGAAATATGCTTTCTCTTTCTAGTCCCTGTCTGTATTATTGCTGCAGTATTTTAGATCAACTTATCCTCTATAACTTAAAGTGGTCAGTTTGACATATATTACAAGTGTCATTATCCTGTTTTTCTTCCTGGCATTATCCAGTTTTTGTGTTTTGTTTTGGACTCGTTATTCACTTTTTTGATAGTAAGAAGTTAATTATGTTCTAGTTGAGGGTGTTACTTTCTGGTTCCTCTGAGTTTGTATTTATAGTTTTTGATTTCTGGTCTGTTCATGTCTGTCCCAGTCTCATCTCCATGTTTTGTTATTCTTGTTTTGTTTGTCTCAGTGTGTGTGTTACAGAGATGGGCAGTAACGCATTACTTGTAACGCTTTACTGTAATCTGATTACTTTTTTCAAGTAACGAGTAAAGTAAGGGATTACTACTGCAAAAAAGGTAATTAGATTACCGTTACTTTCCCGTAGGAACGCTGTGTTAATAATTCAATGTCCACGTTAACGATCATTTCGCTTTAGGTACTTTTCTTTACTGCGTTACTAAAACCGTGATTTTTTTGCTAGAATGTCTCATGACAGTGACGTAAGTGAGTGCAACGTTTGTGATCAACAATGGATAATATATCAAGTGCAGGAGAGAGTATGAGCATGGAGCGTTTAAAGTGTGGAAGTACTGACCCTACTTTAAGTATGATTCCATAAAAAGTGACAAAAACATTAGTGTCCGTTGTGCGTGGGAAGAAAACGTCTTTTTACAGCGAAAAAAAACCCCCTAAACACCGAGTGCGCAACGACGTAATGGGAAATTCACAGAGAAACTCGTGGATTCTTCAACTGACTGCTGCGGCACACCTGCACCAGGGCAAACCTCCGCCTACGCCACTCCTGCTTTACAGGTGAAAATAGAGCAAAAAGGACCGCTAGTCTTTGACTTTATTTATTTTCTGCTGTGTTTTACTTGCATCTATTTGAAAGACTGAGTGTAAACACAAAAAATATTTTATTTTATGTGCAGAAAATAGGTTTAAATGTTAAACTAATTTATTCAAGTCAGAGAATGGTGCATATAATTTAATTTTTGCTTGATGCATAAAGTTAAAAGATTAAAACTGATAAAACAAGTTAAAAAAAGAGACTTTTCCATTTGATTACATTTTGTATGATGGATTATGCAGAAAAAGTAGAATTGGGCTGAAAGATCTATCGCTTTATCACCTATTCAGGTTGTAAATCGTGTTTTTAAAAAAGTAACTAAGTAACTAAGTAATTAATTACTTTTGAAAATAAGTAATCTGTAAAGTAATGGGATTACTTTTTTTGAAAACAAAACTTTACTTATTTATTTATTTTTATAAAGCTCTGACTTATATTATGAGCATGAGTCTGTGCAGCGGATGTCCTAGCCTGTTTGGCGCCCTGGGAGAACACTCCCTCTGGCGCCAGAGGAGTTCGAGTCTCCGGGAGAAAAATCCTGGCGGTTTGAGGCCCCAGGCTTGTGTTGGGTACGGTCCATCCCAAGGACATTGGCTCGAGCGCGCTGTTGGGGAGAAGCCGGCCCTGTCCAAGTACGTCACAGGGACAGCGTAGAGCTGGGCGATAGAACGATAACGATATGTATCGCGATATAACTTTTACTCGATAGAGAAATTAAGCTATCGCGATAGACCTCGCCGCTCTTGTCCTCTTAAAAAAAAAAAAAAAAGGTCAGCCAATACAAATTAGGTAGCGCAGAGCCGAACCAATCACAGCCGCAGCGTCACGTACAGCACAAGTGCCAAGCCGCACGTGTGTTTGTTTGGGAAGCAGCCAGCGGGTAATGGAGCCAGCGCGTAATGGAGGAAATGAGTGTGCCGACTAGAAAAATCAACCGAGCGTGACCGAAGAGAAAACAGATGATGGTTCCAATGCCGGAGAGATTGTCGAACGGAAGAGCCATAGAAGTTCCGTAGTGTGAAGGTATTTCGGCTATTTCAAGTCTGACAAAAAACAGAGTAGCGTGCACTGTAAATTGTGCCGAAAGCAAGTCTGGAAATACAATAAACTGGTGCATGCGTCACACTGTGCGCCACGTTATTGTTTCGGTGAAATTAATTTCTACAATACTGTTACTGTTAATTCTACTCTCTGCAGTGTTTAAATGCTTACATATACACACAATTACTGTCCGTCCACACATACGACTCGGTTCTGCTTCTATGCCCCAGCTTTGTTTACTTTTTCCCACCGAGGCTTCTAGACTTCTGATTGGCCAACATTTCTGCACGGTTAGGAATCTAGCGCCACCTGCTGCTTTGGCATGTTCATAGCAGCGTTTTCCTTCATTTCTGCCTTTATGTGTGGACGGGATTATTTTTTAAAACGAAAACGGAAAATCTCCGTTTTCAAAAATACCCGTGTACGTGTGGACGTAGCCTCAGTCTCTGACTGGAAGCGCTAATTCGTCATTCGGCTTTTGTCAGACTAAAGTAACTGTTAAAACTGTTTGAAAAGCTAAGCTATACAACAAGGAGAGATTGAGAATTTCCTTTTAGTTCTCAGTTTATTTGATATTGACAAAAGTTAGTCAGTTTTGTCTGTTCTTCTGTAAAACAAACTAAGATTTATTTTTAGAATTAATATTTTGTTTCTAAGTGGAATTGACAATTTAGTAGTCTGTTTCGTTTGTTCTATTTTGAAACTTAAACGCTTTAGCGGCTGCCTTTTGTGTAGTTTGCAATATTTGCCTTTATTTATCTGAAAAAGTCTCATGTTCCTTAAGTACATCTACCCTGTTGAACTTATTATGGGAAATAAATATTTAAATAAAAACAAGCTGCTTATTATTTCACATTTTACTTGTGAGCAACGGCACATTTAAATCTTACAAATATAGTTATTTGGCTTATATCGTGATAGATATCGTTATCGCCTGAAATGAAAAAAACATATCGTGATATGAAAAAATCTCATATCGCCCAGCTCTAGGACAGCGGTTCGGATACACTGTCGGAGTCCATTTCTGCATACTATAGTGCACGGAGTGGCGGTGTTCGTTCCTTGGTCCGTAGAAGGCAAGGACCTCACAGGGGACGCATTGTGTAGTAAAATGGGATCTAGATCCAGTAGAGCGGCAGACGTTCCACCGGGCAGCCAGGGACAAAACTCAATATTTGACTGTATGGTTAAGAAATGGGGAATTGGGTGTATGAATCAGAATCAGAATCAGAATCAGAATGGGTTTATTGCCAGATGTTGAGGTTTACAACATTAGGAAATTGCTGCGGTGCTTCAGTGCAGACAATAAGAATTAAAGTGCTATGTAGTAAGAAAGATATGTGCATGCGATATACATGAGATATATACATGAGAATAAGAATTATGAGTGCTACGTAGAAAGATATATACATGAGTGCAGGTGGTGATCAGTGCCAAACATGAAATGATGCAGTGACACAGCGTAGGGTCATGTGTTAGTGGCGGGGACAGTCATGTGGTTATTGTTCATGTGTCCAACAGCAGAGGGGAAGAAACTGTTCTTGTGGCGAGAGGTTCTGGTGCGAATGGACCGGAGCCTCCTGCCTGAGGGGAGCAGGTCAAACAGACTGTGTCCAGGGTGAGAAGGGTCAGCTGAGATCCGGGCTGCACGCCGCAGTGTCCTGGAGGTGTACAGGTCCTGCAGAGATGGGAGTCTGCAGCCAATCACCTTCTCAGCAGAGCGCACAACATGCTGCAGTCTCTGTTTGTCCCTGATAGTGGCTCCAGCGTACCACACGGTGATGGAGGAGGTGAGGATGGACTCGATGATTGCAGTGTAGAATTGCATCATCGTCCGTGTTGGCAGGTTGAATTTCTTCAGCTGCCTCAGGAAGTACATCCTCTGCTGGGCTTTCTTAATGACGGAGGTGATGGTGGGCTCCCACTTCAGGTCCTGGGTGATGGTGGTACCCAGGAAGCGGAATGAGTCCACAGAGGTGATGGGGGTGTCAGTCAGGATGATGGGGGGGAGTGGGGCTGTGTGCTTCCTGAAGTCCACAATAATCTCCACTGTCTTCTGGGCATTCAGCACCAGGTTGTTGTGGCTGCACCAAGACACCAGACGTTCAACCTCCCTCCTGTAGGCAGACTCGTCCCCGTCCGAGATGAGCCCAATGACGGTGGTGTCATCTGCGAACTTGATTAGCTTGACAGACTGGTGGGTGGAGGTGCAGCAGTTGGTGTACAGGGAGAAGAGCATGAAATATGTTGTTAAGTGGCAAAAAGTAAACGGGTTTCCCGGGAAGGGATCGCTGAGTGTTAACCAGTTAAAGAAAGTAGAGAAACAGTTGCGGGAGGAGGAAGTGAAATTATTGAAATAAGGGAAAGTTAACACTGTAGATTTGCGTAGGGTAAGCGATGAGAAGGAATGTTTGAAAATGTGGATGATGGAAGCAGAAAGGAGAGAAAAGAAAGCAGCTCTGACAGAGTTGCCTAGAGAAGTGCATGGAAGGGAGGCTGATGCAGAATCTGCCTCAGCGCCTCTTCCGCCTCCGTATAACATGGAGAACAAAACATAATTTCCCTGTTCACACGCTGCGCCAAAAATCGGTCCACCCCGAGGATCGGGTCCCCCGACACAAACAGAGTAACATAGTGTACGCTGTTAAGTGCCAGAAGGATTGCCAGGATTTATACATCGGGGAAACCAAACAACCTCTGGCGAAGCGGATGGCACAACACAGAAGAGCTACCTCGTCAGGCCAGGACTCTGCAGTCTATTTACACCTACAGGCCAGTGGACACTCTTTCAATGATGAGGATGTGCACATCCTGGACAGGGAGGAACGCTGGTTTGAGCACAGAGTCAAGGAGGCCATTTACGTGAAAAGGGAAAGACCATCTCTGAATCGAGGAGGGGGCCTAAGGGTACATCTGTCACCATCTTACAATGCTGTGATTGCAGTCATTCCCCAACTCTCTGTGAATGGGACTCATGGCCATTGATCAGTGGTCTTTGATCAGTGGGTTTTGGTCAGTGGTTGTTGATCAATGGTCATGAGAATTTCCATAATTATGATTAAAGAACTGACCTCCCAGCCCATTGTTCCTTCAGGGGGCTGGTTTCAGTCATTATGCAAATGTACTGTTTATAAGATTGGGGAAACCTGCAGTCAGCTGAGACTGAGAAGTCACTTGGATGAGTGATGAAACGTTTCTCCCACAAAACGCTACGTCCAGATGAACAGATTCAACTTTTGGAGATTCCCCCTCCCTAAACAACTAAATGCCATGTTGCCATATCATTTTTTGATTGGTCGACATGGTACATTTTTCGACCAGTAGGAAAGGGTGGGTTTTTTTGTTGTCCATTTTGCTCACAGGCGGAGAGTGCTTTCAAGCGCTTTCCTTATAAAACACAGTTTTTACCGTTTCTTCCCGCTGTAAATATAAACAACGATAGTATCCAGGAAGAAATCCAAACATTGCATATATTTTTATTATAACTCTGGTTTTACGAGGCCTATCAACACAATTTAAAAACTGGTATAAAGTCCACACTTTTCCCGTCAATTGTTCCTTCTGTCCTGCTCACATCTCCAATGGCTGTAAACGTTGTCAATTAACGTGGCTTCACTCCACATCAGCCACGCCACTTTGATAGCTAAAACACCAGTGTGTGTGACAGGATGCTATCTTAGCCTGTCAATGACGTTGATTAGCTGCGTATATACGAATGTGAATCGCATTATTGGCTGGACTATGGGATAAGGTGGCATCGTTCTAATGCCATATGGGAGCAGCCAGTCACTTACTGACTAACACTGCAAAACAGAATTGTTAAAGTATTTATTTTAATTTCAATTCAGGTTAGATTTTTTTTGTGCGCAACGCAGATTTTTTTTTGCGCAGAGACCATGCCAGCAGTGCGCAATTGCACACGCGCGCAGCTAACAGGGAACATTGGTCATGTGTATTATGTTTAGTTCTGCTTCCTCTTTCTTGCCAGTCTGATTATGTTACTCAAGCGTGAAACTGCATATCAAGATGCTGAGTTCACCCTGTCGCCAGCATCTGATCAGTTACAAATATAGATAATTTTATTAATTTATTAATACATGGGAGAATCTGGTGGTTTATAATCGAATATTTCATTGAATTAATGTTTAAAAGACAGTCTTGTTTTTTATTTGTTCCACAGTAGCCTCAGTGGTCTTTAAAGGCCTTGGAGTAAGTAAAGAATTAATAATACAAATGTAGGGTTAGGCAGTATTCTCCATATAAAGTCAGCAAGTAGAAATATGTGCTCCATTTTAGAAGCTTTAGAGAAGCTTGTCTCCTTTTCTCTGTGTTTGCACTCCTTGTCCCTAAAACAAAACATACATTTTTTTCCCCTGTGCGCATTCCTTTGAAGAAACTTTCCTTGCAGTGGTGAGGTAATCAGGGCTCATGATGGAATTTCTGTGGAATGATTTGAACCTGTGGAATAACCCTGTGGTACCGGAACTTTCATAATACTAATCTTGTGTTTGGATTATTGATTCACGTTCGTGTTTTAAATAAACACCTAAATAAACCTTTAGTACTAGAAATAGTATAAGTTCTGCCTGCCTCAGTGGTCCGTTGACAGCAAGTTTTTATTATAATTTTATTTCAGATGAAATAAGAAATGAACAGCCTAGGCAAAAAAATGCCTTTAGGGTTTAATGAAAGTATTAAAAGTATCAAAAGAATAATGATGATATACGATTTAAACTCTTAATACTGATCAAATATATACCTAACATATTTACTGTATAATCTGCATTATACAAGTAGAAAATTATATTCAAAATCTTATTTTGAAGGGCAGTTGTGGAGCACTTGCAATTGGCCAAAATCCAGGACAGCCCAGTGGCTTTGAAAACTCAAATGAGCAGAGTCTTCACAAGTACTGCTTTTACAATGAATTCTGTTTTTCATATTACTATTTTAACTTTTATCCTTGTCAAGACTACTATTCATCTGGAGTATTGTCCACCTCATTGCCAGTGTGAGTGGGAAATCCACAGTGTGTCGTGCTTTGGAGTTGAGGTTATTCCTGTTTTCCATTCCAGCACAAAGGAAGTGTAAGTAACCACAGTCCTTAACCGCTGATTTCTGTGACTGTTGTGGTTAGACTGAAATGCCTTCAATTTCTCTTTTAGATGGCTTCTGGGGACAAGAATGTATTCTATTCCTGAGAATGCATTTGCAAACTTGGCCAATATTTCACAAATGTAAGATACTTTCTACAAAACTATCCTCTTTCTTTCAATCTAGTAGATTACTACTCAACAAAGTAAATAAACAATATTGACAGTAAACTAGTGCTTAACCAATTACCTTCATGATCCTCTATTGCAAGTACTGACTGAAGACAAAAATTACAGTTATTGTAATAAAAATAAACCTCTTATTATATATTATATTTTATATGAGACTTAAAGGCACTGTTATCTCTTAGTATATGTTTCCTATATGCTTAATAAAAATGAGACTTTCAACAAAACTTTTAACTATTCTAACTATTAACATTACGGGCATTTTTTTCCTTCCCCTCAAGTAAAAGTTAAAGCAGAACTGAAGTATATACTGCCCTGGGTCTTATAGATGACATGATGGTTGATGCAGAAATGAAAATCAGTGTATGTTGCTAATGCAGAGCTGATTGAGGTGGAATGTATGGTTCAGAAGGGGTAGAGTATTCATAGCTCACTGGTCTGGTTAAACGCAGAGAGCTCTACTTTTGGTAGAAGGAGTTTACAAAGTATGTAGCCTGTGGACTACTCTTGTTTGTTTTATTTTTGGTCCTCTAGTCAGAGAAATGTATTAACCAGCTATTGTGGTTTGAGCAGCCTTTTAATAGAATAGAATAGAATAGAATAGAATAGAATAGAATAGAATAGAATAGAATAATCCTTTAATTGTCCCACAAGAGGAAATTTGGTTGTAACAGCAGCAAGAAAAACACATATACAAACAAACAGTATACAGGACACAGAACAGAAACATACACATTTTTTTTTTACATATTTACATCAAGGACAATAGTTACCAAAAACAGAGTACTGCACAGTTATTAGTACTGTACCGAATATGTGTTAAAAATGGCATCTAGTGGAACAGGTTATATGTTCAACAACTTACCACTGTGATCAAAAAAAGAGACATCCTTGTCACACTGCAAACTCTGATTTAAATTCAAAATACCTTACTAAGGTATTTTGTCATTAAACACACAGTCATAAAGAGCAAATAAAAATGAAATGATTCCGTAAAGACCACAAGAATGGCCAGATTGAAGTAACATCTTCTGTTGTGCCTTGCTCTTCTGGACATTTTCATTTCTAAAATGTAGTCTTTCATTTCATAACAACGCTGTCAGGTTTAGTAACAGAGGTGGGACCAAGTCATTGTTTTGCAAGTCTCAAGTAAGTCTCAAGTCTTTATCCTCAAGTCTCAAGTCAAGTCT
This sequence comes from Maylandia zebra, assembly GCF_041146795.1. Taxonomy (NCBI): domain Eukaryota; kingdom Metazoa; phylum Chordata; class Actinopteri; order Cichliformes; family Cichlidae; genus Maylandia; species Maylandia zebra. Next base: position 58,301,422 of record NC_135173.1, on the reverse strand, counting down.
CAAGTAATGTCAGGCAAGTCAGAGTCGAGTCTCAAGTCACTGGTGTAAAAGTCCGAGTCAAATCACAAGTCTGAAACTTTGAATTTCAAGTCCTTTCGAGTCTTTAAAAAAAAAAAACGAAAAAATAATGTTGCAGTTATGCTAAATGTAAATATTAGACCATGTAATTTTAAAATCTGTGTTTTTCTCAACACATGACAAAATAGTGAACTTAGAAAATATACACAAATTGTGAAATTGCACCTCTTTAAAATGCAGCTCAATTAAACCTAGCTCCAAGAATAATTTTCACCGACAGTTCTGAGATAAGCTGCATGTTATTCTTGGATGCGGTTGTAGGACCAGCTTTAAAATCGCATGACAAAAATATCATACACATTAAAAAAAACTGTATCACCAACGTAGCCTGGACAACATTTGCTAGTTAGATGAAGTCAGCTATCTCATCGTAGCATATTTATATGCATATTTATAATTATACGGTTCTTGGAGTGAGTGCATACACTCATGAAGTTTAGTAACTTCAGGTCACTGCAACAAGCCCAGGTACAGTTTACCGACAGATGGGTGCAGGACCTTGAAATGCACCGTGTAGAACGAAAGACCATCGTACGTATCATAAGTTTACCAGTCTCACAAATCGTCTTCATAAATACACATTCCTTAACCGTTTATTAATAGGACCTTTGAGCTCAACGGTAATTAATTAGTAGTGGAAATAATTTCTGGTAGCGTTACAGAAATGTAGCAGTGACAATAATACTGTATGCTGTAATCACCGCGCGGATAGGAGGCGGCTGGCTTGACCGCGGCTCACAAATGACGGCTCACTTTACCGCAGTCTGTAATCACACTGGGCAATTAGTGATACAAAAAACCTGTTTTATCCTGTGAATAAAAGTATATGTTTTTGTCAATGTACCATAATAACAGAAGCGAAACGCAATATTGTGTCAGGACAATTCACTATTTATGCACAATAAATAAAGGAGCATAGCGCGACAATTTCTGTTCAGTGCCAGACTTGCTTGTAACCTATATCACCAATTATGTTATGAAAATGACGTATTAACTACTAAAAAACACTGACCTTCGTGTAAATGCTTGGAGCAGACTAACCTGTGAGCTGGAGGGTTCTGGGACGTTATATTTGGTCTTTGAATGGCTGCAATCCAGGCCATCCGTCGCGTCTTTGTTACTTCGGAAACATGGCTCGAACAATTTCTCTTCAACGACGTAATCCGATAACAACCGATCTCTTTACCCGTCGGCTTCCCGTGGCTGTCATGCGACCGGCTATTGCAGTTAATAATACAACGGCTTCTTGACATTTTTGTGTTTCTTTTTATCGCTGTTTAACTGATTTTAATTGAAAGCCTGCGTGCGCTAGTACCGCTTGCCACGAGTTCCCAGAATCCTTTGCGGTTCTACCCGTGAATGACGTCACATTTTCAATCTCTATATAATATGCATGTTAAATTTTATATTTGGGGTAAAATATCAAGTCTTTTCAAGTAAACCGGTTCAAGTCCAATTCAAGTCCTAAGTCATTGGTGTAAAAGTCCAAGTCAAGTCACAAGTCTTAGAACATTTTTTCAAGTCAAGTCTAAAGTCATAAAATTAATGACTCGAGTCTGACTCGAGTCCAAGTCATGTGACTCGAGTCCACACCTCTGTTTAGTAATAACAGCTTCATTTGTGTAGCACATTTCAAAAAACAGAAAACAAAGTGCATCACGGTTTTGATAAAAACCACACATTAAAGATTAGGTTAAAACATATTGACTTATGGATTCATAAATAGACACAAAATCATCCATACAACCATAGATTCATTCAACTCGAACCTCAGTTTTTGCCGGAATCAGATAAAAGACATTTGAATACATGCAATTGGTTAATTTCAATTAGATTAAATTTAATTAATGCAGTGCCAAATCACAAGAACAGTTACCTCAGGTTGCTTTATTACTACAGTAGAGAAAAAATCTCAACAATCAAATAACCCCCTGAGCCCGTACTTGGTCACGGAGGGAAGGAAAAGCTCAGTTTTAGCAGGAAGAAACCTCTGGAAGAACCAGGCTCAGGGAGAGCCAGCCATTTTCTGTGACTAAAAGAGGAAAGCAATTTATTAAAAGCATACCCTTGTTTCTGTCTGAAGTTGTCAACACTATCACTCTTCAGTGATTGCCTGTGTATTATATGCAGTGTGCATATAATACACAGGACAACCTAACTCGAAATAAACTCAAGAATGGTAGAAACTAGACTAAGAAACATAGGTCGCACAGAGAATAAAAATGAATGAATAAACAACATTCAAAAAACCCATGAACACAAAACACTTTAGTCAGTGACGCAGGTACCCTGACAGCCTTTAAGTCTGTAAAACATGCCTGTAGCTTAACTAATTGGTTTCTGTTATCTGCCTTCATGCATAAATAAAGCTGGTATTATCTGCATAGCAGTGAAAATGTATGGTATGTCATCTAATAATATTATCAAAGGAAAGCATGTCTTATTTAAATTGAACTGGTTACTGCATAGAACCCTCTGGAACTTAGCAAATTTTGTGTGGTGAGCAGAGATGGGCAGTAACGCGTAATCCGATTACTTTTTTCAAGCAACGAGTAAAGTAAGGGATTACTATTGCAAAAACAGTAATTAGATTACCGTTACTTTCCCGTAGGAACGCTGCGTTACTGCGTTACTAAAACCGTGATTTTTTTTGCGAGAATGTCTCCTGACAGTGACGTAAAGCAAGTGCGACGTTCGTGACAACATCTGTGTGCAGATCAACAATGGATAATATATCAAGTGCAGGAGAGAGTATGAGCATGGAGCGTTTAAAGTGTGGAAGTACTGACCCTACTTTAAGTATGATTCCATAAAAAGTGACAAAAACATTAGTGTCCGTTGTGCGTGGGAAGAAAACTCCTTTTTACAGCGAAAAACCCCCCCAAGCAAGCACCGAGTGCGCAACGACGTAATGGGAAATTCACAGAGAAACTCGTGGATTCTTCAACTGACTGCTGTGGCACACCTGCACCAGGGTAAACCTCCGCCTACCACACTCCTGCTTTACAGGTGAAAATAGAGCAAAAGGACCGCTAGTCTTTGATTTTATTAATTTTCTGCTGTGTTTTACTTGCATCTATTTGAAAGAGTGAGTGTAAACACACACAAAAAAAAAGAATTATGTGCAGGAATGTGCAAAAAATAGGTTTAAATATTAAACAAATTTCTTCCAGTCAGAGAATGTTGCATATAATTAAATTTTTGCTTGATGCATAAAGTTAAAAGATTAAAACTAATAAAACAAGTTTTAAAAAGGGACCTTTCCATTTGATTACATTTTGTATGATGGATTGTGCAAAAAAAGTAGAATTGGGCTGAAAGATCTATCGCTTTATCACCTATTCAGGTTGTAAATCGTGTTTTTAAAAAGTAACTAAGTAACTAAGTAATTAATTACTTTTGAAAATAAGTAATCAGTAAAGTAATGGGATTACTTTTGGGGGAAAGTAATCAGTAATTAGTTACTGATTACTTTTTTCAAGTAACTTGACCACCACTGGTGGTGAGGGGTATCAGGTGCTGTACTAAGGTGTAGCAGGACAAGCAAACGATGAGTCCACTGTCAGAGAACATTAGTAACCTTCACTAGTGCTGTTTCTGTGTTATGATAAACTCTAAATCCTGACTGAAACTCTTCAAATAACCCATTCTTCTGGGAATTATACTGTGCTGTTTTACAACTGTTCTTTCAAGAATGTTTAAAATAAAAAGAAGGTTAGAAATCAGCCTATGATTAGTTAAGATAGCTGAATAGTAATGTATTTTAAGTAAAATACATGCGTCTGGGAAGGGATCTCAGTTTTGAGATCCCTTCCCAGACGCCTTAACGCCCACTCACATCCTGGGCCATCTGATCTCAGGAATTCGCATGATAAGGTGGGGCCAGGTTTCACAATGAACTCACCCGAAACTCTGGCTGATTGGGACCCACACCCAGTTTCACACCTTGGCTCAGGTGATTAGAGGATCATCAGGGGGTCCTTTTGTCCCTCTGTAGGGGGATACTCCCACTAGGTTTATATCTGGGACTCTCCATCATTTGACCTTAGAACTGAAGAAGCTTCTCGGATGAGAGGTGAAACGTCTTCAAGTAACTTAAAGAAGTCCAGACGCTTTTCTTTGCAAGGTCCTTTGACTACGATGACCTGGATGACTGAGAACCTTCACAGACATATTTTAAGTAAAGGTTAATATGTTGCTAGGAGGTTGCAGTAGAGCTGCAGTGGTGAGTTTTAAGTTTTGGAGAACAAGCCATTTATTGTCTTGTCAATAAATGGCTTCGGCCCATACATCAGAGTTGTGAGTTTCTAGAGCTTTATTATCAGCTATATATTTTTTTTTCATTCTTATTCATAGTTGTGCTTCTTATCCATCCAGGATCTGTATCTAATAATGTTCTTATCAGAAGATATCAAATTTGATTCAGTGACCATCATTTTTGTCTTTAAAAGTTGTTCAGACAATTAACAGTATTTCTCTCTCTATTTCTTTCTAAATCTCTCAATCTTCAAATCAGAAGTTGTACTTTGTTTGTGTGTTTTTCAGATACATATCTGATGACAGTACATTAAGATATCTTGAAAGGCATTCTTTCTACAACCTGTCCAGGGTCACACACATGTATGTAAATTTCATGCACAAAAATTTAACATGTAATTGAAATTAATCATCAAATGAATGGATTTATGCTTCAGTAAATACAAATAAGTCTTGTATCATGTTTCCTCTGTCCTGCAGTAGTACTGGCAAAATGATTTTCAAAGACCTGGCTTTTTTTAATGTTGGAGATGGGTTGGTTAGATGTAAAACATAATTATACAGTAATGTACCGATTATTTCAGCAGATTATTCAATCCTTACATGGTTCTTCTCGGTTCCTAAATCCCACCAGCTTCTCCTTTCAAGTACAGGGTTACTGTGCTATTAAACCCTTGTCATTAGCTTTGCATTTTTATATAACAAGCCCCAATATGACAAGCCCCCTTTCCTGTCAGATACTCATATACTCAAACACATGTATAACAGGTTGAAAGTGTTACAGTAGATAACTTGTGAAAAGATTTCTATGGATGTTTCTATAATTAAAACAGTTTTGGAGATATCTTAGACTGAAAAAAATTTTTAGGCAAAAAAGCATTACATGAAAAAATGCAAATATTTTGTGTTTGTGTCTCTGTGTATGTTTTCATGTCCAACAGACAACTAAATGGCATCAAAACACTGTCATATATTGATCAAGATGCTTTTAAGAATCTGCCTAATTTAAAATATCTGTAAGTATGATTTTATTTGTTTATTTATATTATGACTGTATTGTTTGTTTTCCAAATAAGCAACATAAAAGTTATGTACATTTATTGATTCTTGACTCAGCTTTCTTTTAATACAGTGGGATCACAAACACAGGTCTCACCACCTTTCCTGGGCTACAGCATATTCACTCCAGCCAAGACCATTTTATATTGTATGTAGCATTTAGTCATAAATATTCTGCTGCACATTCCTCTAATAATTTGACTTGAAGCCTTTGTGTGTGTGTTTGCTCCTTTTTAACAGAGAGATGGTGGAGAATGTTTTTATCCAAGTCATACCTGCTAATTCCTTTACTGGAATATCTCTGAATACTTTGACTATGTGAGTTTAATTTAATGTCAATGACTAATAATGCAACACATTTTATCTCTTAATTTGCCATGTTAATGGAGCTTGGTGATGACTCTTCATACTTGCTGGCATATGGTTATTGGTTAGGTCTAGAAAGACGGTCATGGTTTGGGATAAAATTCCTTCCTTCCTTCCTTCCTTCCTTCCTTCCTTCCTTCCTTCCTTCCTTCCTTCTGTCCATGAGACGTTATCACTTCAACCTCCTCAAAGCATGGAAAGAGGCTCAAACTGTTTCTCTGGTGAGCTATAGTGATGGAAAGAGATGAGTTGGGGCTGGAGGTGCTAAATTCAACCATTCCCACCTCCCTCCATTGTGATGACCACCTCACAGAGGCCAAGAGAGTGGATATTACTGCATTGCAACAGTGTTTTGCAGATTTGTTCTCCCCAGTAGCAGCTCGCTCATAGGGCACCATTTTGAAACAGTTCCTCAGATGGATAAGACAGCACCCATCGCATCCTGCCTGCCTCCCATGACCAACAAAAAGGGCAGTTCTTGGGGCTGGCTGGTTATTGCCACTTGTTTATCCTGAACTTTGTGGATCTGACCAGCCCCTTGAAGGATCTCCTTCCAGTGGACGGAGCAGTGCCAGGTGGCATTTGTACAGGTGAAGAAGGCTCTCTGTGAGGAACCCCTGCTTCACACTCCTGACTTTTCCCTCCCCTTTGGTTTTGCAGACCCACGCTTCAAACTGAGGGCTGGGGACTGTTTGTCACAGCAACTGTAAATAGACTGGTACTTCATGAGTAAATGGAACACTTTTTACTCTAAGCTTTTTTTCATCCAATCAAACAGACAAACATACAGCAATTGTTTTCTATGATTTCTATGACTAAGTGTTTTGTCAAACAGCGGCACACACTCCCACTCAGCTGAATGTTTCAAGGACAACTGGGGGTTCAGTATCTTGCCCAAAGATGCAGACTGGAGGAGTTACCACACCTGACCAGAGATTGTAGCCCAGTATATTTGAGAACTCTACCAACTACAATACTTTTGGTTATACGCCTTATGTTAAAGATGCAGGTTTGCACATCAGTCATATCTTGATGGCTTGATTTAAAATCGTTTTCCAATATGCATACCCTGCAGATTATGACAACAGAATGTATTTAATGTCGTTTCCAATGGCATACATGTCAGTGTGAAACATAGAGATGGAACTAACGTTTAACAACAAATTTAATTATGAAGATTTAAGATTTACAGGGTTTTCTTCCCCTTTTTTAGTGTGCTGAATAGCAATGGTGTGAAAGAGATCCAGGACTATGCTTTCAATGGAACCAAACTGGAGGAAGTGTATGAACTTTTGATTTATTCACTAAACTGATAGGACACAAGATTCAATTCACATCTTGTATTTATTTATTTCTTGTCTATATAGTTTGTGTCTGAAATTTACTAACGTGCTTGATAGATGGGATAAGTCATAGGTAGATTATAGCCTCAAGTGAACAAGCAATTTTAATGACTAAAATTTCTGGGCAGGGTCAAATAATGTTGGCCCCTTTGGTAGTTGTAGGTATACTGTTTCAGATACTTTAAAATGTTCTAATGTCATTGATTATGGTTTTCAATCTTTTTTTTTTTGTTGTTTAATTCAAAATGGACATGAAACATTGTACAACAGTTCATTTCTTTGTTATTCTTGTCAGTTTCATTTTACTAAACACACTTTTCAGAAAAAAATACATTTTAAAACTGAAGGTTTGGTAAAACTAAATAGTTTTTATCATGTCATTTTGTTCCCCATCTTTTCCCAAATATTCAGGTATCTTGATAGGAATTTGGATTTAGAACAAATAGAGGAATTTGCATTTTATGGTGTGATTCAAGGCCCAACTCACCTGTGAGTACAGAATTCACAAAAGACAAAGTGTTCTTGACAAAAATCTCTCTCTCTCTCTCTCTCTCGCTCTTTTATTCTCTCTCCCACCCTTCCTTTATATAAAGACAGAGAAAGACAGAGAGAGAGAGAGAGAGCTCTGTAGCCCAATGAATTAATTCTTAACTATTTGTCTGTCAATCCAGAGATCTTTCAGATACCAAAGTACACTCTTTACCATCAAAAGGTATGAAGAACATTGAAAAGCTCCAAGCTAAAAACACATGGGCCTTAAAAATGCTGCCCCCCTTAAGAGCTTTTGTTCACTTACAAAGCGCTGAATTGACCTTCCCAAGCCATTGCTGTGGTCTTAAAATGCTGAAAAGAGGGCAAGGGTAAGTCTTGGGAAAATATTCCCTGTTTTTCTTTTACTTGTGTACTTCTTTCTCCTTTCTGTTGTAATGTCCATAGTATTAGGCCTTGGTTATTCTCAAAAGCTGTAACTAGCTACTAGCTAAAAATTTTAGTGTATGAAAAAATAGTTACTTAGAACATGGCAATAATTTAGCATTTAAACATTTGACAGTTGAAAAAAGATGCACTGTAGATTGCAGCTTTTGTTTTGTCTGTTTCCATCTTTAGCCAAACATTACACAGAATTTATACTGACTTAACATTCACTATGCTGTCCTATATAACCTGCTCAATGACTGCTATAAATTTACAGAAACAAAAAAGTGAGCTAATTGTAACATCAAACCCTACATAAGGTCATAACAACTTGCAATGTGTGTTGTTTATATATTGTTGTGATTAATTGCTGTTTTTTGACTGTTGCGATTGCTATCACAATGTGGTTATAATACTACATATTATGTTATACTTTTTAAGACTATTTTAGTCTTTAGGTGGAAACTATTGTCGAGTACTGTCTGTATCTCAGACAAGATCCAACACTCTGACATCACAAAGTGACAAGTGAAAACCATTATGGGTTTTTACTTTTTACACTTTGCATCACATGTAGTAATTCATGGTGTAATAAACACATTTCCAAAAAAGGAAAAAAAATATTATTTGCAAATTTACATTCTATTTAAAATAGTGCAAAGACAACATAATAAATGTTCATATTGATACACTAATTATAACTTTAAATGTAATACAACAGCAAGTTTAAATTAAAGTGAGTTAGAAAAAAAATTGGAAAAGTTGCATAATGACAAAAATCAGGCTTTATTTCAAATTCATTGCATGACTTCCACATCAGAAACTCAAAAGAAATCACGGACATCACATCCTCTGGCTTAAGAGGAGAGGGACATGTTATTAGGGCACAGTTTAAAAGTCAACATCTATGGGGTTCATTAATGTACATATCTTGTACATCTCCATTAATGTTGAGTGTGGCTTTGGAGAAACACATGTTTATTTGAATGATAGCCAAACCAAATTCTGAATGTATAACAACAGTCCAGAGTAAAGCATGTAGGTGCTAACTTGACCTGCCTGTGTTCCAAACCTCTTAACAATTCAAAAGCTATTTTATGAAATAGAAAAATATGACAAAAATCACAGGAATAGTTAATGTAAAAAGACTTTCATTTACAGTGTTCTTAAAAGAAGAGATAATGAAACTCAGTGGTAAACATAGACTATGTCCTAACTGTTTTAATAGTAACAAAAAAAAGCACATATGGTCACTTGCCTTTGCATTTTTAATTAAAAATAGGCTTTAAATGATTTGAAGATTATTGCATTGTTTTTATTTACAATTTAAATGTGGTTAAACAACAACCCACTTTCGTCACAAAATTTGTATTTGAAAATATGCTTGTAATTCATTCCCTGAAAAATAACTCTTTTCATTTCTGTGCAAGACACTCTGAGGCAGTTATCTGCAACCTGACATGGGCTACTTCAGGAAAGCTGCAGCTGTCTTCTGCAATGCTCTCTCAGAGGTATCTGGAGTACAACATCTCACAACATCTGAAATCTAAAAAGTTTGGTATTCCAACTCATGGCAGTGCAAATAGCAATCCCAAAAGACTGATTTGCCCAACCAAGAAGTCTCAGGATGATACTTTGTTCTATGTAAAAACATATTCAGAGCATCTCAGTGAAGTTTTTGACTTTTCGCTGTGTAATGAACTTGACGCAGATGATGGACCCTCATGCACCCCCCTGCCTGATGCTTTGAACCCCTGTGAAGATGTGATGAGTAAAGACATCCTCAGGATATTGGTCTGGGTCGTCAGTTTATTTGCCATTTCAGCAAACCTATTGGTGCTCTTCATCCTGTTGACCAGTCGACAGAAAATGTCTGTTACCCGTTTTCTTATAGGTCACCTGGCATTTGCAGATTGCTGTATGGGGTTCTACTTGCTGGTCATTGCATTTGTGGATTTCTACACACGCTCCAATTATCATCACTATGCGATTACCTGGCAAACAGGAAGTGGCTGCAATATAGTAGGAATATTATCTGTGTTTGCCAGTGAGTTGTCTGTGTTCACATTAACTCTAATCAGTCTTCAGCGCTGGAATGCCATCTTCTCAGCTATCAGGCCAGACAGAAAAATGAGGTTGCGTCATGCATCTGTGCTAATGCTTGTTGGCTGGTTGTTGTGTGCGTTTCTTGCACTGCTGCCAGTAGTTGGTGTGAGCAGTTACCAGAAAGTAAGCATCTGCTTACCTATAGACACTGGGACAACTGCTGCACGGACATACATTATTTCTGTCTTGATTGTTAATGTCACTGCTTTTATGGTAGTATGCTTATGTTACATCCACATCTATTTTATGGTACACAATCCCAATCATAACTCCAGCAGATACGACGCGAGCATGGCCAAACGTATGGCTGTTATTATTTTCACCAACTTTTTATGTCTGGCTCCCATTTGTTTCTACGGCCTGTCTGCAGCTTTCCACCACCCGATGATAACTGTCACAGATTCCAAGGTATAACTTTACATACTTGTAATATTTAATGCACCCCCCCCCCCCCTCCCTCATTTATAATAAGGGTTATGTCTTTTTCTCAACAGGTGCTGCTGGTTCTTTTCTATCCTCTCAACTCTTGCACCAACCCATTTTTTTATGCTATCTTGACAAAGGCATTTCACAGAGATATCCTGATGATGCTGAGTCAGATGGGTCTTTGTCAACGGCAAGCACACCTCTATCGAAGCCAACTAGTCAGTATTACTCCCTACATATAAAGAAAATGTCTACCCCAAAGCCCAGCATCCATATCCCAAAACAAATAAGACTCAAAAAACAAAAAGTGGCTTTTTAAATTTGATTAATGTCCATTTCTTATAGTAATAGTCATAAATGGTTACATATTCACAGACCTGATCAATCAAAAGTGTACTATGTCACCTAAACGGAGAAGTAACCATGAGGTTGAATTTCAATATTTAATGTATATGTCTTTGATGCGGTTACAAATAAATAAATAATGTCTGAACATTATACTATTCCAGCCATAAGGTGGAATAAGAAAACAGAACAGTTCAAATCACGAGAAATCAAACATTGCATTTTCTATTTTCTATTCGTTTTTAGAACCAGGTAACAAACCTTGGTCCATATGGGATTTAAAATATCAACCAAAGGGGAAAAATATCTAAACAATGGGAAATGTAAAGAGCAGGTTTATCCTAACTTTTTGTGATCTACCATTTATTCTAAACATTCTAAACTGCTAATTTAAACGAACAGCAAGTGAGACCCAGGTAGGCTGCAGATTGTTGGTTGTTCTGTATAATTAACTGCTCTTTTCTCTGTAAAAAAAAAAAAGGCTACTTATTAGATTGTTTTCAGGGTAAGAAGCATAAAAAAAAATTAAAACAATGTCTTGTTCACTGATAAAGCCACTGACAAGCCATTATGATCCACTGTAGCAGACTAATTCAACCTCTAATAAATCTATTTATAATCAAACTGGATCCTTGCCATTAGTATATGTAAATAACTAAAATGAAATAAAATAGCTCCATTTGGGACCACATCTTATCTGTTCATCTGGACATAGCACTTACACATCCTGGATAGTGAGACACACTGGTTTGAGTGTGGAGTCAAGGAGGCTATTTATGTGAAAAAGGTAAAGTCATTGGTCCGGGTCTTTGATCATTGGATGTTGATCAATGTGGCAGGGGTTTGGGACTGCTGCTCTACAGCATATCTCTAAACCCAGCACTGTCTCGTACCATGCTGCTGTAGACTGATTTGTAAACCTTCAAAACATCAAAAGCTGAAGGGCGGTCGGTGGGATCCTTCTTCTTGCACTTCTCATGGATCTGAAAAAGATGGAAATGGACTAAATCCCCACCAGGTACCTTTCCCATAAGGAACCACGTCACATCTGGGATCTTCCAAATATCGGTCTTCTCATCATACTCTGGCATGAGATTGTCTGAAAATGGCTTTCTATTGTTTCTGAATGGCCATAGCTGCTCTGGGGCAACAAAATCTCCAGTGAGCTCCCGATGGCCACATTTCACTGACAAGTTTCTGGACATATCCACTTCAGGAAGTGCATCAAGGTCATTCACTACTAGATGAAAGTCATTTGTCAGTAGAAATTGGGACAGAGTTTTCTCAAGGCTGTTTGAATCGCACATAACTCGTCGCCCAACTGGGCTGTTATGAAGGTAATGGAGGATGGTGACGTAATCTATAGCTAGCCTCAGCCGCATCTCCCAATTGTTGTGTTGCTGGTAATGCTTTTTTTCAAGAACATCATCCAGATTAAGCAATGAGCCAAACGGGTGGTGTTCTGTCAAAATGATGTGCTCTTCAAGGCAAAACCCCACCAATTGAACCACCTGGGGGCTCTGCAGGGCCTGTAACATTGACAATCCATGGAGAAAATCCTCCAAGTAATTGAGAGATGATAGCCTTGACAGAGCTACCTTCTGGCCTCTCCACTCTGCCAAATAAACCTGAGGAAAGAAAACAAAATAGATGAGATTCACAAGGTCTACTGACTGTTGCCAATGATAAAAATTAATATTTTTAACAAAATCTGTATTTTTAACTGTACAAACCTGCCATGTATTACTTTATGACATAATCAATTATTTTAGCTTTATTTATGCTTTTTTTTCTTCTTCTTTTTGTATGTCCCGTCTGACACTGTAGCAATTAGAATCAGAGTTATTGTCTAAAGGCCAAGAAAAATGCCCAACAGATTTATTTTACCAAGTAGACCATTACGGCTTTTGCTATACTGGTCCACTTGAATGTCATATTTCATTCAATCTTATTATTATTATCATCAATTTTATTTAATTTAAATACAATAAAATCAAATATCAGCTCCCCTGTTGACCCCCATAGTCACCCTCATTCCCCAGAAGCCATCAAAAGCAGGGGGCCCAGGCGACTCAGACACGGGCCCACAGCAGTAGCACCACCACAGAGCATGGGGCGACCCCCCCGACTCCACTGCAGAGGTAAATTACACCCACTCTGGCATTTAGTGAATTCAGTAAAAGACTACATGAGACAATAGACATCCAGGTTGAGTTCATCGTCCACCTCTGCACCTCATCAAGAGGCACTCTCAAGAGCTCAAGAGAGATTTTTTTTTCATGGCAACGAATGTGAATGTTACAATTAAGTTACAAGCAATTTGCCCTAAAACTTTCTTTTTTGAACATTAAACAATGTGGGATCTGTATAACATCAGCGTACTTTGTATTTTGTTGTGACATGTTGTCCAGTGTCACAACTATGATAAGTTGCTAAAGTTACAATGGGAAATTAACATGGAATCTCTTGACATTACATTTATTTGATACACATACAAACTTAGCCAATACACACACACACATATACATATATATAAAAATCTGTCTACCTTCTTCACTGCTCCCTGGTCAATCAGCTTCAGCTCGTGTACTTCAGCATTTATTTGTAAACACTGGAGCCAGGCGGTGCAGTCTTTCATGGTTGGCATTTTAAAGTGTTGAGGCACACAGCCCACCAGAGGTGAAACTTGCTGCAAACCAGGCTGATACACAGAGTCCAGATAGAGGTAAATGAAGATATTGGTAAGAAGGAAAGCAGCAGCACATATTCCAACTACTGGAACAATGTAGGCCACAGTAGTCCTGCTGCGCTGACCCACTGTGCCCTGCATCTAAAATAAAAAGAGGAATGACAAAAGGGATATTGTAAGTGTACTAATTACAGCTACAGATATTAAAGAGTAGGACAACACGAGGCTGAAAAGCAGTATTTTCCTGCCTTACTCTCACACCCTTTGGCCACTGTGGTCAGAGGTATATTGTGTGGTCAGCTGTACCTGCTGTGTAGCCTTAACAATGGTGTGTGGTGGTCCTGTGTACCACAGAACCACCACACCACCATCCTGGTTAAAGTAGTAAATTAAAGATTTTCGGGAAAATATCCACTAGCCTATCTATTTTCTTATTCTCCCAGTATTAACAAATGTAACGAAGTAACAAATTACTTACTAGTGATGTTCGATTCGTGAACGAATCGTTCAAAACTCGAGAATCACTTTACTGACTCGTGAATCATGACGCACAAGCCCAACTGACTCACTGACTCATCCCTGTTTCTGTTAGCAAACTAATTCGCTTAGTAGAAATATATCTAGCTTATAATTAAAATTGCGGGGGGGAACAACAGCCAGTTTCTTAACAAAAGCATTTCTGCTCTGAACTGGAAGAAAAAACCCTGAGTAGAAGCTCACATCAAGAAAATAGCTCCTCGGTTCACAGTAGCATCGCTCTGCTAACATGCTAACAACACATTTGAGCTACTCACCCCCTCCCTTCCTGTGTTGAATCGTAAGCGTAAGCAAATCACTCAGGACTCGCTCACCCCCTCCCTCCTGTGCTGAATCGTAAGCGAATCACTCAGGACTCACTAACCCCCTCCCTCCCGTGCTGAATCGTAAGCTTAAGCGAATCACTCAGGACTCGCTCACCCCCTCCCTCCTGTGCTGAATCGTAAGCTTAAGCGAATCACTCAGGACTCGCTCACCCCCTCCCTCCTGTGCTGAATCATAGAACGAGGGAACGAATCACTCACTCACTCACCCCCTCCCTCCTGGCTCACAGCTTCTTCTTCTTGGTTGGCAACCAATGTTAAGGCGCATTACCGCCCCCTGGCTCACAGCTCAGTGGACATTTAGATGAGAAAATATATATTTAACACATTTAAGGAAAATACTAATAAAAAAACAAAAACAGATGTTTATTAAGCAATTTTGATAGGAAATTGCTTAATTTTAGAAATGTTTTTGCTCTTTTTTGCTCTATAAAATAGTTGTTGTTTTTTTTAGAATCATTCATCTTAGCAGTGGGATTTACATGAAAAGAGAAACAAATTAAGTTTGAGTGAAAATGTAAATTTTTTGCACTCTCTGGTCAACTGACTCAGTGAATCAAATGACTCAAAAAATCCGAATCACTTTGGTGAGTGACTCATTAAAACTCGATTCAGTAAAAAGAATCAAATTTACCATCACTATTACTTACTTTAAAATGGTGAACACACCTTCATTCATTTTGGTGTGCTCAACTTTATTACTGGGAATAAATCCAAAACAAATCTATGCCAGGGATAGAGGTAATGTTCTTGATAACTGTACATCTACTTTTGTGCCAGCCACTCACAGTCACTATTTTTCAAATCTCAGCTGTGTTTCATCATGAATGACTGGCTGTCCCTGTCAATTCCTGTCATGTCTTAAAACCAGTGATGGGAATAACGGCGTTACAAGTAACGGCGTTACTAACGGCGTTACGTTTTTCAGTAACGAGTAATCTAACTAATTACTATTCTTATCGTTACAATGCCGTTACAGTCACTAACAAAAAAATGCGGTCCGTTACTATTTTTCAACAAACAAACGGTTGAAGCTGTGTTTAGCTTACCGCATCTTATATCAGTTGCACAGAAGTAGCTGACTACGTAAGCAGAGATGGGCAGTAACGGGTTACTTGTAAGAAAACTTCTTTTTACAGCGAAAAAAACCCCTAAACTTCCAAGCAAGCACCGAGAGCGCAACGACATAATGGGAAACTCACAGAGACACTGCCGTATCCTTCCACTGACCGCTGTGGCACACCTGCACCAGGGTAAACCTCCGCCTACCGCAGCCCTGCTTTACAGGTGAAAATAGAGCAACAGGACCGCTGAGTCTTTGACTTTATTTATGTTCTGCTGTGTTTTACTTGCATCTATTTGAAAGAGTGAGTGTAAACAAAAAAAATATTTTATTTTATGTGCTGGAATGTGCAGAAAATAGGTTTAAATGTTAAACTCATTTATTCAACTCAGAGAATGTTGCATATAATTAAATTTTTGCTTGATGCATAAAGTTAAAAGATTAAAACTGATAAAACAAGTTAAAAAAAGAGACTTTTCCATTTGATTACATTTTGTATGATAGATTATGTAGAAAAAGTAGAATTGGGCTGAAAGATATATCGCTTTATCACCTCTTCAGGTTGTAAATCGTGTTTTTAAAAAGTAACTAAGTAACTAAGTAATTAATTACTTTTGAAAATAAGTAATCAGTAAAGTAACGGGATTACTTTTTTTGGGAAGTAATCAGTAACTAATTACTGATTACTTTTTTCAAGTAACTTGACCAACACTGTACGTAAGTAATCTGGACGCTACAGCTTTAAGCAGCTGCGCACGCTCCCGATCACTGTCTAGCACAGGGCTGCCCAATCCCAGTCCTCGAGAGCTACTATCCTGCAGCTTTTAGATGCATCCCTACTCCAACACAGCTGAATCAAATGGTTTGATTACCTCTTCAGCATGCCATCATGTTTGGCAAAGGCCTGATAACAAGCCATTCATTTGATTCGGGTGTGTGGGAACAAGGATGCATCTAAAAGCTGCAGGACGGTAGCTCTCGAGGACCGGGATTGGGCACTGCTGGTCTAGCACAACACCTGGAGCACAGGGGGCAAAAGAATCGCATGAGTGCTGCTGTTTGACTGAGGAAGAATAAAGTAGTCGTGGTAAGCCAATCACATGACCACTTAAAGACAAAGCAACAAGGTGATATATACCAGTTTTTAAATTGTGTTGATAGGCCACGTAAAACCAGAGTCATGATAAACAATATATGCGGCGTTTTTTCCTGAATAGTTTCGTGACGTTCACCGTCTAACGACTGCACTAGCAAGCACTCTCTGCTTATGAGCAAAAAAACAGGGGAAGTTTTAGGAGTGACGGAGGGAGAGAGAGAGAGAGAGAGAGAGAGAGAGAGAGAGAGAGAAAGAAAGAGAGTGAGTGAGAAAGACAGCAGAAAAAGAGAGTGAGCGAGTTTTGAGATGTGAGAGATTTGTGACGTTTAGCGTGTTTGGAGTGTGTAGTTAATGTGTTGTCTTGTGTAGTTAATGTGTTGTCTTGTGTAGTTAGTGTGTAGTGTTGTGGATAGTTTTGTGTTGTGTGTCAGAACAATGAGGCAGCTGCTGTCTCCAGGTAGAAACAAGAGTGATACACCTGCTGCTGTCAGACCTGCAGGTATCAGCCCATCATGTTCTCGTTTATAGTGGATAGAAATTATTTTTTTGGAGTGGCACAAAAAATTTGTGTGGCATCTTATTGAATGCAGAACAGCTGATTGTTCTGTAAATAGTCTGAAATGGTTATTTAAAAAAAAATCAAGGTAAAAGGTAAATGGATACAAATAACTGTTGTTTGCAAAACTTGTGCATAGGATTTTAAAATTGACAATTCATATTTGCATTTAAAGTTATGGTTAAAAATATGATTCATTAAACTTGTTTGTGGTTGTTACAGTAAAAATATAACTTTTTCTACTCTGATTTTATATTTTTTGTCTGATTTTAGATCAATTGTGTTAATACAGTATGTCAAAATGGAAACATAACTGTAAATTCAGACAAGTGAGGTTGTGCTGAAAAGGATGATACCAAACAAGGCAAAGTAAATAGTTTTCAAAGGTAAAATGTGGAGGGAAAATCAAAAGTAGTGAATGACTCTGTCCCGCTGCTGAGAAAATAACAAATAACAAATTTTTACAGTTTAGAGTAAAATATCAATCATGTATAGGGCTGCACGATTAATCGTTAGAAAATCGCGATCTCGATTCATACTTATGTGCGATCTCATTTCCAAATGACAACGATTAAAAAATAATAATAATAAATTTTAAAAAAAAGACGACGATGATTGTACCGCATTTTGATCCGGGACGTAATCTGCATGAAAACAAGCGCTCACTCTTCCTGCTCAACAAATGACAAGGGCGGAGCCTTATACCACATGATACAGAAGCTGTGCCGTGCGATGCTAAAATTAGCAGGGAAAAAACAACGGAGAGCACGTCAGGGATGAGGAGAAAGTGACAGGAGAAAATCCGTCCCGGTCAACCACCCAAACATCAATAACGGGAACCTTATACAGCGCTTCCCTATCCGGTTGTTAAGTCTGACGTCACTAGCCGTGTCTGGGTCTAAACTCCGCTGTAGGTCCATATATCTTGAGGTTACTCTATTCCGTAACCCCTGTTCTCTGATAACATGAGTGAGGTGTCTCACTATGGGAACGCTCTCTCGGCGTTGTCCTCAGAAGCCTCTATATCATTACTCCAGCCAGTATTGGCTGGCAGTCGTGACGCTTGCGTCAGGGAGGGGCACCCTCCTCCCTATAAAAGGGTGTGACGCAGCGTCACCCGTCATTCAAGATAAGCTCACCTCTTCCTCGCTTCGTGCAAGGAGGGTGATCTGGTGAGACACCTCACTCATGTTATCAGAGAACAGGGGTTACGGAATAGAGTAACCTCAAGTTCTCTTTCAAACATTCGTTTCGGTGTCTCACTATGGGGATATGCAGACTCCCGTATTGCCAGATAAGCCCATCTGAACGACTAACTGCCAATTTAGGAGGTCTCGTGGGGACCCACACTTAACACAGTGTGGGCTAGAGACGGTGCAGTGACATCCAACCTATAAAACCTTGCAAAGGTCAAAGGTGAAGCCCAGCTCGCAGCTGCACATATCTCGTCTATAGAGACACCCCTAAAAAGGGCCCAAGAAGTTGCCATCCCTCTGGCAGAATGAGCATGAAGCCCCTCCGGGGGGGACAGACCCGTGCTGGAATAAGCCAATTGGATCGCCTCAACAATCCAGTGGGAAATGCGTTGTTTGCTAATGGGCTTGCCAAGATGTGGTTTAGCCCAGGAAACAAACAGCTGATCCGACCTCCTGAAAGCCTTCGTTCTCTCTATATAGGTACATAAAGCCCTAACTGGACAGAGAGCATGTAGGCGCTCCTGTTCAGGGGAAGAGAAAGGAGGAGGGCAAAAAGCTTCCAGCTCCAATGGGGTGCATTGAAGATAAGGATTTTTTGGGCACAAAGGCCGGATTTGGCCTGAGTGTGACTCTAGAGTTATCCCGCGTGAATCGGGTGCACTCTTTGTGTATTGACAGCGCATGAATATCACTGACACGCTTCGCAGATGCGAGAGCCAGGAGCAATGCAGTCTTCAAAGACAGGATTTTTATTTCCACCTGGTTTAGTGGTTCAAATGGAGGCTGTGAAACTGCCCCCAGCACCAGGGATAAATCCCACGTGGGAACGAGAGGTTTAGACACTGGGTGGAGCCGTCGTGCCCCTTTCATGAAACGGCAGACTAGCGGGTGATGGCTCACCGGGCCATCCACGAAGCCCACATGGCAGGCTGAAATGGCTGCTAGATATACTTTAATTGTGGAAAAGGCCTTTCCTTTATCTAACAGTTCTTGGAGAAAGGAGAGAATTGTTGTCACAGAGCACTGAAAGGAGAGAGTGTGAGACTTTCCACACCATTCCTCAAATACCCTCCACTTGTTCTCATACAATGATCTTGTGGAGGGGGCTCTAGCACTCTGAATAGTGGCCATAACACCCTAGGGGAGTCCTGCCGTACTCAGATTCAACCTCTCACGGGCCAAGCCCACAGGGCAAGGCGCTCGGGGTGAGGGTGAAAAATCTCCCCCCTGGCTTGGGAGACTAGGTCTCGTCGGAGAGGGAGAGGCCAAGGTTCGCTCCACAAGAGGGGCATAATCTCCGCTAACTTTCCACCTTGGGGCGATCAATATCATTGTTAGCCCTCTCTCTCTCACTCTGGTTAGAGTGGGAGAAATTAAGGCCAGTGGAGGGAACGCATAAAGCAGAGCATGTGGCCAGTTGTGAGCTAATGCGTCTACCCCTAGCGGAGCCTCCTGGTCCCTCAGGGAGAAATACAGTGGACACTGAGCGTTCTCCCTCGAGGCAAACAGATCGACCTGTGGCTGGCCAAAGCGGGTCCAGATTTGGGTCACCACATGTGGGTGCAGGGTCCAGTCCCCGTACTGCGGGTTTCCCCTGGACATTAAGTCTGCTCCCAAGTTCAGAGCTCCTGGAATGTGAGTAGCTCTCAGTGACAACAGATTGATGCTGCTCCACATGATCAGTCTGCGAGCCAGCATGTGCAAAGGACAGGAACGTAACCCGCCCTGTCTGTTGATGTACGCCACAACAGTGGTGTTGTCTGTTCTGATCAGAACATGGTGGTTTCTCAACAGGGGAAGGAAGTGTCTCAGTGCTAGAAAAGCTGCTAGCAATTCTAGCCAATTTATATGAGCACCCCTCTGTTGTGAGTCCCAGCTGCCGCTCACTGCTCTGCCCTCGTGAGTGGCACCCCAACCCGTGAGACTCGCGTCTGTGGTCACCACCTTTCTGGCTGTGACAGCTCCCAGTGACACCCCCTGAGTGAGAAATGTGGGATTTCTCCAACAGTGGAGTGCTGCAGCGCAGTCTGCTGTCACTCTGATATAGCGGTGGGTATGGCGCTTTCGATTCAGTCTCTGTGATGCAACCCATCGCTGAAATTCCCTCATATGCAGTCTGCCTAGTGGAATGACTGCCAGTGAAGACGCCATTAATCCCAGCATCTGCAGGCATTTTCTGAATGGGAGATACAGTGGGGCAAAAAAGTATTTAGTCAGCCACCGATTGTGCAAGTTCCCCCACCTAAAATGATGACAGAGGTCAGTAATTTGCACCAGAGCTACACTTCAACTGTGAGAGACAGAATGTGAAAAAAAATCCATGAATCCACATGGTAGGATTTGTAAAGAATTTATTCGTAAATCAGGGTGGAAAATAAGTATTTGGTCAATAACAAAAATACAACTCAATACTTTGTAACATAACCTTTGTTGGCAATAACAGAGGTCAAACGTTTACTATAGGTCTTTACCAGGTTTGCACACACAGTAGCTGGTATTTTGGCCCATTCCTCCATGCAGATCTTCTCGAGAGCAGTGATGTTTTGGGGCTGTCGCCGAGCAACACGGACTTTCAACTCCTGCCACAGATTTTCTATGGGGTTGAGGTCTGGAGACTGGCTAGGCCACTCCAGGACTTTCAAATGCTTCTTACGGAGCCACTCCTTTGTTGCCCGGGCGGTGTGTTTTGGATCATTGTCATGTTGGAAGACCCAGCCTCGTTTCATCTTCAAAGTTCTCACTGATGGAAGGAGGTTTTGGCTCAAAATCTCACGATACATGGCCCCATTCATTCTGTCCTTAACACAGATCAGTCGTCCTGTCCCCTTGGCAGAAAAACAGCCCCATAGCATGATGTTTCCACCCCCATGCTTCACAGTAGGTATGGTGTTCTTGGGATGCAACTCAGTATTCTTCCTCCTCCAAACACGACGAGTTGAGTTTATACCAAAAAGTTCTACTTTGGTTTCATCTGACCACATGACATTCTCCCAATCCTCTGCTGTATCATCCATGTGCTCTCTGGCAAACTTCAGATGGGCCTGGACATGCACTGGCTTCAGCAGCGGAACACGTCTGGCACTGCGGGATTTGATTCCCTGCCGTTGTAGTGTGTTACTGATGGTGACCTTTGTTACTTTGGTCCCAGCTCTCTGCAGGTCATTCACCAGGTCCCCCCGTGTGGTTCTGGGATCTTTGCTCACCGTTCTCATGATCATTTTGACCCCACGGGATGAGATCTTGCGTGGAGCCCCAGATCGAGGGAGATTATCAGTGGTCTTGTATGTCTTCCATTTTCTGATGATTGCTCCCACAGTTGATTTTTTCACACCAAGCTGCTTGCCTATTGTAGATTCACTCTTCCCAGTCTGGTGCAGGTCTACAATACTTTTCCTGGTGTCCTTCGAAAGCTCTTTGGTCTTGGCCATGGCGGAGTTTGGAGTCTGACTGTTTGAGGCTGTGGACAGGTGTCTTTTATACAGATGATGAGTTCAAACAGGTGCCATTCATACAGGTAACGAGTGGGGGACAGAAAAGCTTCTTACAGAAGACGTTACAGGTCTGTGAGAGCCAGAGATTTTCCTTGTTTGAGGTGACCAAATACTTATTTTCCACCCTAATTTACGAATAAATTCTTTACAAATCCTACCATGTGAATTCATGGATTTTTTTTTCACATTCTGTCTCTCACAGTTGAAGTGTACCTCTGGTGCAAATTACTGACCTCTGTCATCATTTTAAGTGGAGGAACTTGCACAATCGGTGGCTGACTAAATACTTTTTTGCCCCACTGTATCTTCCCAACTGAAAAATGCCGGCATGTGATAGCATTTTTTTTACTCTGTCCACAGAGAGACACGCTCTGTACGAGGCGGAGTTTAGAGCTATTCCTATGAAAGAGATGGCCTGAGCTGGCTGCAGGACACTCTTTTGGTAGTTTATGGTGAAACCCAGAGCCATCAGATGATCCACTGTCAACCTGGTGTGCTCTCTTCCCATTATTTCTGACTCTGATAGCAGCAGCCAATCGTCTATGTATGTTGCTATGCGGATGCCCCGCCTCTTCAGTGGGGCTATGGCCGCCTCTGTGCATTTCATAAATACCCGAGGGCTCAGTGAGAGACCAAACGGCAGGACCTGGTACTCGTACATTCTGCCCTGAAACGCAAAGCGCAGGAATTTTCTGTGAGGCGGGTAAATAGGGATGTGAAAATATGAGTCCTTCAGGTCTATTGATGTAAACCAATCGCCTGGGCGCACTACATGCAGCAGAGTGGTGGTCGTCAACATCCTGAATTTGTATGACCTGAGATGCTGATTCAGAGCCTGTAGGTCCAGTATCGGACGTAGTCCCCCTCCCTTCTTGGGCACGAGAAAATACCTTGAGTAAAAGCCGCATTGGCTCTGCTCCTGGGGTATTTCTCGTACTGCTCCCTTTGATAGCAAGGTAGTTATTTCTTCTTGCAGGATCCTGGCTGATTCGCCTTTTGCAAGAGAGAAAATCACTCTGTGAAATCTGGGAGGGGTGGTTGCGAATTGCAAACGATAGCCTCACCCTAATGTCCTCACAACCCATTCTGGCGCAGCGAGAGCTCGCCATCTCTCTATTCTTGCTGACAGCGGCCCCAAAGACAGGTACTCCACAGTAGATGGAGCTCTGGCTCCCTCTTGTGGCGGAAACTGGTCCTTCGGACCAGGCCCCACTGCGCATGCGCGGGCGGCCCGCGCTTGACCAGCGCTTATGGGGCCGGACACCACTGAGGGAATCAACCCCGGTGGTGTCTGGGTGCGTGGGGGCATTATGTTTTTCAACATACTTTCTGTGTTTTTCACACATTTTTCCCGTGCCCTTGGCAACATGCCTGGATGCAACGGGTGAGTTTTTAATAAACTGTGTTTTGTGAGACAGACATGCTTGATTCGGCTGAACAGCGTTTCGTCGTCTCTTTTTTGAAATCCGCTCTGTGGGATCCAACTCGAGTCCCAGGCGCTGAAAGGTGGAGGCAGAACACACTTCTCCGAACGGGCTCCGGAACTGAGCCCTGGAGTGAACTTTGAGCCCGGGCTGGTCCGGCTCCGATCTCCCCGTGGGGGATGTTAGGCAGTCTGCTTCTTCTTGCGGTCCGACTGCTTGGCTGCTGGTGGGGCACCCTGAGCAGCAGCAGGCGGGACGTGTTTCTTGGGCCAGTGGGTCTTAGGGTTCTGCGATCCTAGAGGACCCTGGGCCGCGACCTGCGGGGCTGGGCGGCGAGGGATTTTAAACGTCGGCACGCCGGCTGGACGGCTGGTGACCTGAGCGAACGTGCGGCGACCGGGTGGAGGCGCAGCCTGGGTCTTCCTAGGGAGACACAGCTGCAGGGCCTCTCCCTCTTTCTTCTTCTCCTCGCACCGTCTTTGCATGGTGGCAACGGCGGTCCCGAAAAGCCCAGCGGGGAAGATGCTTTCGTCCAGAATGTCACGTTTTTCTCTGTCCGAAAGCCCCGACAAGTTCAGCCATCTTGCCCTCTCCTGTAGGACGATGATGCTGAGGGCTCTGCCCGCCGCTTGTACTGCTGCTCTAGTGAGGTGGAGACACTGGTCTGTAACTGCACCCAGCTCTTCCCACAACTCGCTAGCATCCGGGTTCGCAGCAGCCTGGTCCTGGAGCTCCGCCGAGTAGGCTAGCAGGAGCGATGAGGCGTTCAATGCCCTCGCGGTGGTGGCAACCGATTTATACGCCTTGTCAGCCAGGGAGGACTGCAGGCGTTCGGCCTTGGAGGGCAGGGACGGACCAGATGACATGGAAAGTTTCTGGTTTGGGTGGAGATGAGAAGCCACCAGATTCTCCACTGTGGGAATTTGGTAGATGCCCTTCTCTTTCATTCCAGCGCAGTCAAACGCCGCCGCTCCCTGCACGGGGTTGGGTGACGAAAATGGCTTTGCCCAGCAGCGTGTGACCTCGTCCACGCATTCGGGGAAAAGCGGCAGTACCTGCTTAGTAGTGCGCTTTGCTTTGGGGAGCCTTTTACCCTCGTATCGTGAGGTGGAGGTCTCCGTTGTCACCGCGGGCCATGGGATTGCCAGCTTTTCAGCTGCCCGTTTTGCAACGTCAAATAGCTCCATGCCGCGGGACTGTGTGCCGGGGTTATCACAATCGGCCCCTTGTGTCGCAGAATTCCGACCAGAGGGGGCAAAGAAGTAAGTAAGTAAGTAAGTAAAATTTATTTATATAGCGCTTTTCACAGATAAAAATCACAAAGTGCTTTACAACACAGAAAATGGGAATATAAAACAATATAACAGTAAATAAAACAATGTAAAACAATAAAACTATAAAAACAGCATAAGAAGAAATTAATCAAATGCTTTTCTAAATAAAAATGTCTTCAGCTGTTTCTTAAAACAATCAATGGAGTCCGTGCAGCGAAGAGACAGTGGGAGAGAATTCCACAACCGTGGTGCCACAGTCTGAAAGGCCCGATCACCACGAGTTTTAAAACGAGTGCGTGGTACCACCAACAGTCTCTGATCTAATGACCTTAAAGCCCGAGAAGATGTATGTGATTTCAGCAGGTCAGATTAATATTGAGGAGCCTGACCATGCAGGGCCCTAAAGGTTAGAACTAAAATTTTAAACTGAAACCTAAAATTTACAGGCAACCAGTGAAGGGAGGCCAAGACTGGAGTGATATGCGATCTTCTCTTGGTGCCTGTTAAGAGACGTGCTGCAGCATTCTGCACAGTCTGAAGACGATTTAAGGCTGATTTGTTAAAACAAGTAAAAAGGCCATTACAATAGTCTAAACGAGAAGAAATAAAAGCATGAATAATCATCTCAAGTTCAAGCTTTGATACCATTAGTCTGAGTTTAGAAATATTCCGTAAATGATAAAAACAGTTTCGGACTAGCTGCTTAGAATGCTGCTCGAGCGACATCGAGCTGTCAAATAAGACACCGAGATTTCTAAGGCTTGATTTTACGTAAGGGTCTAAGAAGCTGATATGCTGTCTAATTTCTGGGACCATATGGTCTGGAGCAATAATTAGAGTTTCTGTTTTATCAGAGTTTAGTTGGAGAAAATTGTCATATAACCATTTGTTGATTTCTGTCAGACAATTACTTAAATTAGACAATTTATAAAACTCAGACATTTTGAAGGAACAGTATAGTTGGATGTCGTCAGCATAGAGATGATAGGAGATATATTTATAGCGCTTAATAATTTGGCCTAGGGGAAATACATAAAGTAAAAAGAGAATTGGACCCAGGACAGATCCCTGAGGTACCCCACACGGCAAAACTGTTGATTCTGATGTGACATGATTCATGCAAACAGTAAAAGATCTCTCAGACAGATATGATATAAACCATTTTAAAACAACACCAGTAATCCCAAACAAGTTCTCGAGTCTGTTTATCATGATACTGTGATCTACAGTGTCAAAAGCAGAGCTGAGATCCAGCAGGACCAGCACTGTGTATTCTCCAGAGTCTGCTGCCATCAAGATATCACTAGATACTCTAAGTAAGGCCGTTTCAGTGGAATGCAATTTACGAAAACCAGACTGGAAAGTGTCCATAACAGCATTTTTATCCAGGAAATAGTTAAGTTGTTCTAGTACTACTTTTTCTAAAATTTTCGATATAAAAGGCAATTTGGATATTGGCCTATAACTGTTAGGAAGAGATGGATCCAGCTGGGGTTTCTTTAATATTGGCTCGACGATAGCTTGTTTAAAGAAGCTGGGGACTGAGCCAATATGAAGAGAAGTATTTATCATTTCCACAATACAGGGGCCAATTGAATCAAACACACTAGTGAAAAATGAAGATGGAAGGACATCAAGGGGGCTTGAAGTCTGTTTTATATGACAAAGCAGGCCTCTGATGTCTTGTAATGTAACAGGAGTAAAAGACGACCAAGTATCAGAGGAGAGCAAGTTAAAAGTTTGATATTGAGAAGATGATGGAGAGATATTAGACCTGGTTGCAATGACCTTATTTCTGAAATAGTTCATAAACTCATTGCAGTCGGACGTTGAGTGAACTGGTGCACAAGGAGCATCAGGAGAAACAATACTCTTAATTGTTTTAAACAAGAATTTAGGATCTTTCTTTTTTGAAGCTATGAGGTGTGAAAAATACTCTGTTCTGGCATTTTTCCACATGTCATTTAGCAAGAGGATAGATTCTTTAAGGTGTAACTTATAAACCTCAAGTTTGGAAGCCTTCCACAAACGTTCTAGCTTGCGACAATATCTTCTGAAATTACGAATGTTTTCATTTAACCAAGGATGAGATTTCAAACGTAGGACAGTACTTTTTTTCAGAGGTGCCACTATGTCTAAAATAGAAGTACACTGGTTATTAAAGGATGAGACAAGAGAGTCCAAATCATTGTAAGTCATTTCAGCGTCAAACATGGCAGAGAACCTTTTGCCGGCGTTCAGGTTTATGATTCGCCTTTCAATCGTTATTTTGGGAGCCGGGGGATCCAAATAAAACGACAAGTTAAAATATATGCAGCTATGGTCACTCACATGGACATTTTCCACACGAATGTCATTTATATTTAAACCCAAGGAGAAAACAAGGTCCAATGTGTGACCCTTTACATGTGTAGGGCCAGAAACATGCTGCATAAAATTAAAAGACTCTGTGATAGTCATGAAGTCAGCAGCCATATTACAGGATGCATCATCAATATGAAAGTTAAAATCTCCCAACATTACCACCTTCTCTAATTTAATAATGGATGATAGGAGGTCGTTAAATTCAGTTAAAAAGACTCCGACAGGGCCAGGAGGTCGGTAGATTAAAATACAATAAAAGGTGTGCAAAGAGCCGACCTTGATCATCTGAAGTTCAAATGAGGTAAAAGAATCAGAGTTCATCAGTCTGCATGTGAATCTGTCCTGGTGCACAACAGCGAGACCTCCGCCACGTCCCGAAAGACGTGGAGTTCCGATGACGGAGCAGCCAGTAGAACAAATTTCCTTCAGATGTATATAATCCATGTTTTGTTGCCACGTCTCAGTTAAACACAAGAAGTTGAGAGATTCCTTTATAAAAAGATCGTTTAAAATAAACGATTTGTTTGTGATTGAGCGAGTGTTGAGCAGGGCAAACCTGATTGAAGACTTTTGGTTGGTGCAGTCAACAGCTGACTGCAGTGGCACTCAAAATAAACACCTGTGCGCACCTCTACACCTGTTACGCCGGGCGGGGACTTCAGGGCTAGCAGAAGCTAATATCCATAGTGGTACATCACCTCTGCCATCAAAACGGCGGTCGAAGGAGGGACGCCAAGTGAACATGGGGCCATCAGACCATAGACTCCGAGCTGGGAACTGCAGTGTAGCGTCGGCACCAGGTGACAATAGATGAATTGGTCGTAGGCACCGGGATTCTTCCCACATCCAAGAAGCTAATCTTCGGTACCTTCTCAGTCGCACCTGGACACCGGCCCTGGTTCCCCTACTTCTTCTTTTCTTCGTGTTAAATCCCACCGATATGTACGGTAACATGCAGTCAGGTGAGGAACACACAAAGGGTGGAGGGAAAAATTTCCTGTAACTGTCCCAGCTGTCACAGTAGCTCTCCATTGAATCTTTGATATACAACATCATGCCCCGATCATAAGTATTGGTGGCAGAGACAAAATCAAAACATAGGACGGTAAAAATAATATTGCAAGTGACAATAGCGGCCAGTATAAAACTATACCAGCGAGCTGTACAAGCGGCAAAGCCAAACACAGGCGCCATCTTGTCGAGCGAGCGTAAAAGAAAACGTCGTCATCCTCGTCCGAGACGAGATGTTCCGACACTCCCTCAGAGGATTCGCTGAGTAGCTCGTCATTAGCCTCGAGGGAATCAAGCATAGCTTCGCAGCTGACCTCGGCATCATCCACCAGCGGGAGGACGATATCCATCTCGTCGCCCCAGCTGGTGCCTGGTGTGGCGGACTCAGTGTTCTCCATCGGTGGGCCGATTGGAGACAGCATTGGGTCCTCCTTCGACAGGCTAGCTTGGCGGGCTAGCCTTCGGCGAAGGCTTTTTAGGGTGAAGCGAGCGCAGTGTTCGCATATACCCGGTGTGGAAATAGCCGCTTGGGCGTGTTGCAGCCCGAGGCACATCACACACGCGTCATGTGTATCTGAACCTGAGATTTTGCAACCGCAGGGGCAAATTCTGGGCAGCGGTTTGCAGTCTGCCATATTAAGGAAGCTTGGTGTAGCTAGCTTGGAATGGCTGGACAGCTAATGCTGATTTTTTTTTTCTTTCTTCTCTCGGTGAGCTAGTATGACCTGGCTAGTGTGGTGGCTAGCGCTTGTGCTACTTGGCTTGGTGACCGTGTGTAGCAAAGACAGTTAGCTTGGTCAGCTAACTGTTGTGCTAGATGCGTGGTGGCAGCTAACACACTCTCCGACCTGGCTCTGTGGTGAAGAGCAGGCGACTCGAAACGCGAGCCGTGCTAGCGCCCGGTGACCAAGGTGTTAGCTTGCTCGTGTGGACAGTTAAGCTAGCACTCACGTTCACAGTCAGGAGAGATGAGGTTTCTAAGAAGCGAGAAGAGGAAATTGAATGACGGGTGACGCTGCGTCACACCCTTTTATAGGGAGGAGGGTGGCCCCTCCCTGACGCAAGCGTCACGACTGCCAGCCAATACTGGCTGGAGTAATGATATAGAGGCTTCTGAGGACAACGCAGAGAGAGCGTTCCCATAGTGAGACACCGAAACGAATGTTTGAAAGAGAACAAACGATCACTGTGGCATTACTGAGAGTTGAAAAACTGTCTAAAGTCTTTCATCTTTAATAAAATGATCAGTGTTCTGCTCTACCAGGTGTAACAATTGAGTTTAACATCCAGGCATCCATGAAAACGGAATTTATGACATTTAACGGCGTTAGAAGTTAGCAGGGAGTTAGCTCGCTAGCTTTTATCTAAATACAATATAGCATGTCCTGACTGTGGGGTTTTGGAAACAAATTAAAACGTACAGCTCTGCTATCACTTCCAGCATAAATGAAGACAGAAAACTAAATAGCAGTGACGTTTGTAGGGTTACTGAAGTTGGGCTAGCTGGTATATAATGATGTGCTACGTGACCGCTAGCGACACAGGTATGTTAGCATAATATAAACAAGCTAACTTTTTTTCCACTCGATAAAAGTTAACGTGAGTGTTCTCGGTGGTCAGAAACAAATGTAATCGCATGGCAGGATGCTGTAAAAGGACCAAACTTCAGCCAGGAGAACAACTGAGATAATCCATCCACAATACGAGGTTAGTCATTCATATACTGCTGCATGGGCTGGGCTGTAGTTACATCCTAAGGTTTTAAAAACTGAGCTTAAATAAATGGTTAGCGGTAATAAAAGCCGAGGGAGGTCAACAGTGATCACTGACTGTTTTAGGAGCTTTTTGAGATCAAATAAAAGAAAATACATACCATTAAACATGTTAACAACACAAAAGCCATATTAAACGCAGACTACTTTAGACCCGGAAGTAGGATTTGTCGCGTCATCACTGAACAACCGGATACCCGTCGAACTCCCGCAGGCACAAAGAAATTACGGAGGCTATTACTTATTGTGAAACCTGGCCTGTGAGCGACCATCTTTGAACAGAGGCGGGGGTTTACGACACCAAATCTCTGCCATCTATAATCCAGTTTTGAGATCCCTTCCCAGACACCTTAACGCCCACTCACATCCTGGGCCATCTGACCTCAGGAATTCGCATGATAAGGTGGGGCCAGGTTTCACAATGAGCTCACCCGAAACTCTGGCTGATTGGGACCCACACCCAGTTTCACACCTTGGCTCAGGCGATTAGAGGATCATCAGGGGGTCCTTTTGTCCCTCTGTGGGGGGTTACTCCCACTAGGTTTATATCTGGGACTCTCCACCATTTGACCTTAGAACTGAAGAAGCTTCTCGGATGAGAGGTGAAACGTCTTCAAGCAACTTAAAGAAGTCCAAACGCTTTTCTTTGCAAGCTCCTTTGACAACTTCGTAATATATTGAATTGTATTTAATTTAGTTCAGTCTGTTACTGTTTTTATTGTCTTGGAGCAACTGTAAGCACATAATTTTCTTGGGGATTAACAAAGTTTTCTGATTCTGATATTGTGTCCTAAATGTTATGTAACCATCTGCCACCAGATGGAGGGTTGTTGTTGAGATACACATGGATCTATTAATCTCGGCTTCATGTTTTTGTAAACACTATTAGTTAGTTCGCAGATACCGGCAGCTGAAATTTTCTCCAGAAGGTGGATGGGCACTCCCTTAGCGACAGGGTGAGGCATTCAGTCATTATGGAGGGGTTCAGAGTAAAACTGCTAGTCCTCCACGTCGAATGGAGACGGCTAAGGTGGTTCTCTCCTAAGTAGGGTGTTCCAACTAAGCATGTCTTACCAAGAAGAGGCCCTGGCATAGACTCGGGACAACACGAGAGAGATTACATTTATTGGCTGGCCTCGGAAAAGCTTGATGATTCCCTGGATAACTTGGAGGAGGTGGCGAGAGGGAGGCCTGGGCTGCCGCCTCTGGAATTTAGATGCGTGGAAGAAAATGGCTGGATGAGTTCTTGTTTCGTTGTTTTAGAATTTTAGTTTTACTGAAGTGGTTGTTATGAATTTTCAAACAGCATGCATCATTCATAATGAACGCCACAATGCGCCACACTTTTCCAATGTTAATTTTTCATACTTTAACAGTACATGAACATTTTTTGTAGCAACATGTTCTCATATCATATTTACCATCGGTTTGTTTTAAGTGTTCTTAGCTGTTGTCTGTCTGGAGTAAAACTTACAATTTTGATAATGCATGATGCAAGGTGTTGTACAGTTAAGCGGCATGATTCATTTATTGAAGAATGTGATTAACGGTTTAAAAAACGTTTGTTATTAATTTTTGACTTTTTTTAAACAGTTCTTAAATTTAAATGAGTGTTTCTTTAGACTTGTCGGTTCGTACAACTTTTTTTTACGGTTAGTCGATTAAGAAATTAGAAATATCGCTAATCTTGAGTATGGATGAAAATGACTAAAATAACTAGTTCTAATAACTACATACTCAAGATTAGTCAAATGGTGCCAGGAGAACAATCTCCTCCTAAACTTCAGCAAGACAAAGGAGCTGATTGTGGACTTCAGTACAAAGCAGGCGAGGAATTACGAGCCGCTAAACATCAGTGGTGCGCTAGTGGAGAGAGTGGATAGCTTCCAGTACCTGGGTGTCCACATCACTCAGGACCTGTCATGCCCATGTCACATTAACACCCTGGTTAAGAAAGCCTGTCAGTGTCTCTTCTTCCTCAGAAGATTTAGAGACTTCCATTTCCAGCTGAGCATGCTTAAGAACTTTTACTTCTGCACCATTGAGAGCATCCAGATGGGGAAATATCTGCACCTGGTATGGGAACAGCACCAAGAAGGACAGACGAGATCTTCAAAAAGTGGTGTGCTTAGCCAAATGCATCATTCGCTATAGGGCTGCCACGATTACTCGGCTAGTCACAATTATGTTGACTACCAAAATCGTCGACGACTAATTTAATAGTTGACACGTCGTTTGAAGCTTTGTAAGATCCCAAAAGACGAAGGAATAAGTAGTAGTATTTAAGAGTGTAATAGCGGACTGAAACAGAAGATGGCAGCAATGCATGTACAAGGATGCCAGCTGCCGTTAACCCCCGAGAAGAAGAAGAAGAAGAAGAAGCAGTGTCCGGTATCGTAGCTTTGTCCAAATTCAGAAACCGCATCCTCCTGTGTCCGCATTTGTAGGCCAATTACGTTACAGCGACACGACGAAGACTGTCCAAATTCGAAGACTCTGACAAATGCGGCCGACAAATGCACCCTTTATTTCCCCAGATTTGAAAGATGGGTCGGGTGTATACTTCGTGGCCCAACCTATCCCAGAATTCATAGCGCGGCCCTGCTCAGTTTCCAACAATGGCGGCAGCTAGTTAGTTTTAGTATTTCTTTTATTATTCTTTCTGGGTCACAAAATAAACGTTTAACATATTTTCAGGCGAGAATGTGGCTGTGTAAACTTGAAATATCTGCTCAGTTTATCAAGACACCACATATTTTCAAAAGCGCTCCGACGTTTTCAGAGACGTCTGTTACCCACCAGCTCGATATCTAGCCGGGGTTCAAGGCTCATTAGAGCCCGTGAGAACACCAGACTCTCGGCAAATCATTTTCAAACCCACTGCCGTCTTTCACTACTCAGGTTAAACATGATATATATATGTCACTTAGATAACTTAAAAATGTTATTGTTTGGCTTTTTTCAGTATTTTATTTGTTCTTGAGTAAACCGGTTTGGCTGAGATTAAAGTTATAGTTTTAAAGAGCTGAATAAACGTCAAGCAGACAACTGATTATCAGAAGTGTGAGATGCTCAAGAATATACTCCGGTGTCCTGTTATATTTTAGATAGCAAGGAGCAGACGGCTGAGTTTATTAAACTCCACCGAAACAATCTGCAAATTTCATTAAAATTTAATAAACTATCATCTTGGCTTTTTTTTTTAGTTAGCACATGCCTTAAACACTTAAAGCTGTAAGATAATGATAGTTATATAAGAGCAGATGCATGCTGGTGCAATAAGCTGTATGTTTTACGTCCAATGGACGCATGACCTGATAAGTCGACTAATCGCAAAAATAATCGGTGACTAGTCAACTATCAAAATAATCGGCAGCCCTAATTTGCTATGAACTTCCTTACCTTTGGTCCATGTACACTAAGCGGTGCAAGACCAAAGCCAGGAAGATTATGAAGGATCGCTCTCATCTCAACAATGGACTCTTCTCACTTTTGAGTTCAGGGGGGCACTTCCACTCCCTCAAGTCCAAAACAGCTCCTCATTACAGAGGAGCTTCTTCCCTCAGGCTATTCAGTCCCTGAACCTTGTGTAGGACTGGACTCTCTCTCTCTCACTACTATACATCAGGAACTATTTATTCCACTGCAAACTGTTACTCTGCAAACTGTTTGTTTGCACACTCTCTACTTGCACACTGTTTATTTGCAAACTTTTATAATTTCTTAAATTTGTTTATCTGCACATTCTACTTTTGTTTTGTTAATTATTTTTTTAACCTTTAATTTTATTGTACATTTTTTACAGTTAATTTTAAAATTTGTATATTATGTAAATTACTTGCTACTTTAATTTTATGTTTAGTTTTATGTTTACTTTTATGTCTACGTTTGGTTCGGCATTGCACAGCAACAAGCATTTCACTGCATGTCGTACTATGTATGACTGTGTATGTGACAAATAAAATTTGAATTTGTATTTCTATTTGTATATCTGAGACACTTTTCAAACAGTCTAACTACAACATGTTTTTTTTCATAGGGTCTAACAAAACCCACTCATCCAAACATAAACATGTTTGAATGAGTATTTCAAACAGGCTATTGCAAGCAGAAACTGATGAATATGGGTGTAACAGTTGGTGAAATGTTAGTATTTGACCACTAGGCGGAGCTCTTGTAATGATAATGTAACTAACTCATTTTATTTTGTATGTTTTATTTTTGTGTTGAGCATGTTAACATTTTCCTTTTTTGCCTACCGGATTGGTGTACAGTTAATTTGATACATGGAAAATAGCCGGTTAATTTTGTAAATATAAGGTAAGGGCAGAGGTCACTTCCTGTTTTGGAAAAAAGTCAGAGAAGCTGCGCATGGTGACGGTCTAGCCGTGTAAAAGTCAAGCTAAGAAAGAAGAAATAAGCCCTAAGTTCCAGTTACACCGGTTTGTCTACTTGCAGGCCAAAGTGGTATGTTTGTTTATATTTTGTGAATTTTATATTGTAATATGTTTTAATGCTGAAATATAATTTTCTTGTACATTTGTATTCACCAGTTCTACGGTGTACCTGTACGTTAAGAGAAGCACAGTAAACATCAGTAAAGAAGAACTCTCGTGTCTCTCGTGTATGTGTACAAGCCGGCATAGTAGAACACTCCACTGCTCCGGAGAAGGCAACGAGATGGTTGGACCGACGCTACTAGCAAGAGACGCTACTAGCAAGAGAAGTTACTAGCAAGAGAAGTATCACATGCTCCAGCAAATGCATTGAATACGTAAAGAAGCAAGCTAACAAGTGAAAGACAGTCAAGCAAGCACAAAAGTCCGTGTCTTGGAAGTAACAAAGCACTTGTAAATTGTTATCAAGCCTCAGTTCCATTTGAAATTCAAAGTGACCTTTCATATTAAGGAGCAGCTAAAATCAAGATTTATCAAGTAAATGTTAAAGTCAAGTGAAAATACTATTAAGACAACATGGCAGATGAAAATGAAGATGCAATACAGCCCACTGAAGAAGAAAGTGCTGAGGATAATTTTCAAAATGATGAAAGTAAAGAGCAGACAAATGGAGAAGAAACTCCACAGTGCTCAGTATTTACTGAAGGCACACAGTCAGAAAGCTTACGCAGAAGCCAGCGCACACGCACTCTCACTGAAAAGGGACAATCCTTACAAGAAGCCAAGTTAAATGACTTGACAAACAATTTTGAGCGAGTTTACAAGAAGTGGAAATACCACATAAACTTATTTAAAAGAATGGTGAAGAGTAAAGACATTGAGTTAATACCTGAAGCTGTAAGTGTTATAGACACTAGTATGACTGACATCTGTAACATTCATGATGAGATCAGAAAAATACAAAGTCCTGATATTGAAATGCGCAGAAGATGTGATGTGTGCATGGCTATCAGTGAAACTGCCAGAGCAAAGGCTCGGTGCCTTTTAGAAGAAGATGGTGATCCAAATAGTATACCCTGGCCTGATTCAGAGTCCGTGTATGACAGCAGTTCATCCAGCGCTTCTTCAAGGATCACATATAAGTCAAGGTCTATCTCTGGGATGTCAAAGCAATCATCTCTGGTCACACTACAACAAAGACAAGAAGCTGCAGCTGATGTAGCAGCTACAGAAGAAGTCATTAAAATAATGAAAACACAGCATCAGTGTGAGGAAGAAATCAGAGAACTTGAAGTTGAGGATGCAAGGAAAAGAGCTCAATTTCTAACTGAGAGCACCTCAATAAAGACAAGGTTAGATGAAAAGAGAAAGGAAGTGGAACTTTTGAGAGAATTGCAAAAGCGTAATGCAGCACAAGCAAGATTGAAAGTGTATGCTGAAAGTGTGAATAGTGAGGATGAAGACAAATCTCCTGTTCATTCCCAAGTAAGACAAGATAGTTCCGTCCCGCAACCAAGCTTTCCAAATGTGAACTCGAAACCATTCATCCCATCTCAAGTTAGAGCTCCGCAACAAACTGCACCTCTCCGAGCCTCTGTCCCTCAAACAGCAATTCGTAGTGCAAATGAAACGCCCTCCACTGATCTTGTAAGGATGCTCGCTGAAGCTATCACTGCAAACAGAATCCCAATCCCAGAGCCTCCAGTCTTCACAGGTGATCCACTGCAGTATAATGACTGGAAGTTGTCTTTTCAAACATTAGTTGACCGCAAGAATCTGCCAATTCAAGAAAAGCTATTCTTCCTGAGAAAGTATGTTGGAGGTTCAGCGAAGAAGGCTATTGAAGGACATTTTCTGGTTGGAACAGACACCGCTTATCATGCTGCCTGGGAGATACTCAACGACAGGTTTGGAGATCCCTTTGTGATAGGCAAATCATATCGTGACAAGATTCAGTCATGGCCAAAAATTAACAACAAAGACACTAAAGATCTACGTGAGTTTGCAGATTTTCTAAGCAGTGTTGAGTCAGCCATACCTTATGTTCAAGGTTTACAAGTTTTGCATGACTGTGTGGAAAATCAGAGGATAGCTGCAAAGCTGCCTGATTGGCTAAGTGCACGGTGGAACAGAACGGTGACAGAGTTTCAAGATGAACACAGAATGTTCCCAGATTTTAGTCATTTTGTCAAATTCCTGAATAAAGAAGCAAGAATTGCATGTAATCCTATCACTTCTCTGCCTGCAATAAAGCCGACTGAACAAGACAAGCATGCATTCAAAGACAAGCCCAAAAGAAACTACATGCTGAATGCTAAGTCACTTAGTACAAGCTCTAGTGAAAGGACAAATGTCACATGTCTCTTTTGTAAGAAACCTGGTCACACGCTTCAGAAATGTCGCAAGATAATGGACAAGTCAGTTGAAGAGAGAGTAAAGTTTGTGCAGTCTGAAAAACTGTGCTTTGGTTGCCTCAAGACTGGTCATAACTCTAAGAACTGCACTTCCAGAAGTGTGTGTGACAAATGCCAAAAGCCTCACCCAACTTGTCTACATCAAGACAGAGAGAAAAGAGACAAGGAACAAAGAAAGAATAGCCAACAACAATTTAAGGCTAACCAGGAAACAGAGGTTTCTGAAGTACAAGAGCAAGTATCTAACCAAGTTACATCCAACAGAGTTGTGCAACAAAAGTCAAAAGGTTGTACTTCCTCAGTTGTCCCAGTTTATGTATCCACTGTGGATGAACCAGAGAATGAAAAGTTGGTGTATGCTTTGCTCGATACTCAAAGTGACACCACTTTCATCTTGAAAGACACAGCTCAGTCGCTCAACGCCATGTTAGAGCCAGTTAAACTCAAGATTTCCACTATAACGTCCAAAACAAAAGTTGTTTCAAGCAGCAAGTTAAAGGACTTACAAGTAAGAGGCATTTACTCTGAAACGAGAATCAAACTACCAACAAGCTATACCAGAGACTACATTCCTGCTAACAGATCACATATTCCCACAAACAAAACAGCAGAGAACTGGTCACATTTGAAACATTTATCAAAGGAGATGGCTCCCAAGCTTGATTGTGAAGTTGGACTACTGATCGGATATAACTGTCCTCAAGCATTGCTCCCTCTAGCGGTGGTCAGTGGTGATCGAGACCAGCCATTTGCACAGAAATCTCTGCTTGGCTGGAGCATCATTGGCTACAGTGACTCTGAAGGTGATTGTGAAGATGAAATAGGAGTAAGCCATCGTGTTATTGTTAGGCAAGTCTTGCCAGCTGTAGGACCAGCTCACAAGCTCAAAACGGAAGTTCACTTTGTAAGCAGAAACAAAGTCAAAGAAATACTTACTCCAGCCGAGATACTTAATGTGCTAGAGATGGACTTTGTTGAAAAAAGTGTTGAAGAAGAGTCAATGTCACAAGAAGATCTACTGTTTCTAGCCAAAGTAAAAGAAGGCATAAAACAAAGGCAAGATGGCCACTTTGAAATGCCACTACCCTTCAGACAAGAAAGACCTGACTTGCCAAACAACAAACTTTGTGCAGAACACAGACTGAAGTGTTTAGAAAGGCGTCTCAGAAAAGACGAGCGCTACTACAAGGACTACGTGACTTTCATGCAAGACATCATAAAGAGAGGTGACGCAGAGAAAGTGCCAGAGGCTGAGCTAAATAATCAACCAGCATGGTACATTCCTCACCATGGCGTCTACCATCCGCAGAAGCCAAATAAGATCCGCGTCGTCTTTGATTGCTCTGCAAGGTTCCAGAATACATCGCTCAACGAGCATCTCCTGTCAGGACCTGACCTCACAAATACTCTTGTTGGAGTTCTGTGTCGTTTCAGGAAAGGACGTGTAGCTGTCATGTGTGACGTGGAGCGCATGTTTCACCAGTTTCATGTTGCCCCAAAAGATCAAGATTACCTCCGATTCCTATGGTGGGAGGATGGTAACATGGAAAAGTCCACATCAGTGTTTCGCATGAGAGTCCACTTGTTTGGTGCAGCATCTTCACCAGGATGCGCAAACTTTGGATTCAAGCATGTCGCTGCGCAAGGTGAAAATAAGTTCAGTGAAGCCACGGTGAAGTTCATGCAACGCAACTTCTATGTGGACGACGGTTTGGTGAGTGTGGATTCAGTGCAAGAAGCTATTCAACTTGTAAAGGAAGCTAGAGAACTGTGTGCCACGGGTAAGCTGCACCTGCACAAGTTCATTAGCAACAGCAAAGAAGTGATTGCTGCTATCCCAAAGGAAGAATGTGTAGCAGGAGCAACTGATCTGGATCTGGCACTAGGAGAGCCAAAGATAGAAAGAGCCTTAGGGGTCCAATGGTGTGTAAGCTCAGACACCTTTCAATTCAGGGTGATTGTAAAGAATAACCCCTTCACTAGAAGAGGAGTGCTCTCGACAGTGGCCTCAATATTCGACCCACTTGGATTCGTCGCTCCGTTCATTTTAGTTGGTAAGAAACTCCTCCAAAGAATGTGTCAGGAAAAGCTGGACTGGGACAAGCCGCTTCCAGAAGATCTCAAGCCTCAATGGGAAGCTTGGCTCAGAGACCTCCAGAACCTGTCCTCCATAAAGATATCACGTTGTTATGTCCCATCAACATCTGACCAAGTGAAGCAGTATGAGTTACACAGCTTTTCTGATGCCAGTGTAACCGGTTATGGTGTGTGCTCATACTTGAGAACAGTGACCAAGTTTGGAGAAGTACAGTGCACTCTTGTGATGGGTAAAGCAAGAGTCGCTCCTACTAAAGTGACAACCATCCCAAGATTGGAGCTTTCTGCGGCTGTAGTAGCTACGAGAGCAGCTGACTTTCTAAAGAGAGAATTGGAGATCCAAAATATTCAGGTGTACTACTGGACTGATTCCAAAGTTGTCCTTGGTTATATTAACAACGACGCAAGGCGCTTTCATGTATTCGTTGCTAACAGAATACAGAGAATCAGATCAAGTACAGAACCAAGTCAATGGCGATATGTTGCCTCTGAACAAAATCCTGCAGATCACGCATCACGTGGAGTCATGACAAAAGAACTAGTACAGTCCAACTGGTTCACAGGACCAAGTTTTTTATGGCAAAAGGAACTACCACAAGAAGACTGTCTTCCAAGAAATCAATGGAAACTCGCCAAAGTTGTGGAAGTCACTCCAGGAGCTGACGGCAGAGTCAGACAAGTTAAGCTTCTCATCGGTGACTCTACTAGAGACAATAAGGGGAAGCACACAACTAAGACGATTTTAGAGAGACCCATACATAAGACTATACTTTTACTTGAAGCAGAGTAAAGACTCAACATAATGTTTATTGGTTAAC
Source organism: Maylandia zebra (assembly GCF_041146795.1). Lineage (NCBI taxonomy): Eukaryota > Metazoa > Chordata > Actinopteri > Cichliformes > Cichlidae > Maylandia > Maylandia zebra. The sequence continues at coordinate 58,262,005 of NC_135173.1, read as the reverse complement.
CTTCGCTAAGTTCATTGTTGGGTCAAATTCCTTTAGGATCACACATGCTGTTGCGATAGTGTGATGGTGGGAGTGTAACAGTTGGTGAAATGTTAGTATTTGACCACTAGGCGGAGCTCTTGTAATGATAATGTAACTAACTCATTTTATTTTGTATGTTTTATTTTTGTGTTGAGCATGTTAACATTTTCCTTTTTTGCCTACCGGATTGGTGTACAGTTAATTTGATACATGGAAAATAGCCGGTTAATTTTGTAAATATAAGGTAAGGGCAGAGGTCACTTCCTGTTTTGGAAAAAAGTCAGAGAAGCTGCGCATGGTGACGGTCTAGCCGTGTAAAAGTCAAGCTAAGAAAGAAGAAATAAGCCCTAAGTTCCAGTTACACCGGTTTGTCTACTTGCAGGCCAAAGTGGTATGTTTGTTTATATTTTGTGAATTTTATATTGTAATATGTTTTAATGCTGAAATATAATTTTCTTGTACATTTGTATTCACCAGTTCTACGGTGTACCTGTACGTTAAGAGAAGCACAGTAAACATCAGTAAAGAAGAACTCTCGTGTCTCTCGTGTATGTGTACAAGCCGGCATAATGGGCGTCACCTACTTAGTGAGGAGAAAAGTGGGACTGACCACCAGGGCCCTAAATGTGAGAGACGCCCTTGCAAGACTGGAACCAAAAGTTTGTTTTTATGACCGACCTGTCAATACCTCATAAATGTGTTTTTTCTAGCTGCAATACACTACAGGGAGCTACAGATCTATATTGTCTGCCAAAACTGCTCACAATACTAATGAAGTATGTAGTGTGAACGGCAAAGCATGAGGACAGAACAAAATGGAAACAGATTTAAAAATATATAAAAACAAAGTTAAATGCAGTCTGTGCAAATCTGTGCTTTTGTTCCAAAACAGCAATAATTCAGTGTACGAGCATTTAAAAGGCTGAAGAAGCTTCTTGAACAAAAAGTAAAAGATCTTCAAGAAACTTAAAGAAGTCTGGTCGCTTTTCTTTCCAAGCTTCTTAGATTACCATGAACCTACGCAGACATAAACGCTGTTACTGTTTGTACAGTAATGTTTATGTTAGCTATCCTGTTGGACCTTCCCAGGATGATGCTTGATAAGTGAACATCATTACAGTTTTGTTAGTTAATGAGTGAAATGCAATATTAAACCATTAAAAAGTATTAGCTATACTGTCTCCTAGTTGTTTGTTTTCCACTCACATTAGCATTAGCATTTCTTCTGAAAAGTAAACTCTTCTTTCTAACGTTAGGTAGTTGATCTGTGTATCAATAATTCGGAAACTTGTTACTCTGGATTAGAAAAAAAACCCTTTTTTATTTAATTTGAAGCTTTTATTTGAACTTATGAAGAGAAGCCATTTTTGATTTTCTATTTGCACAAATGATTTGTTTAAATACTACTAGTACTTTTTTTCACATTTGTATTATCTAACGTTTGTATTTATTTCATTTTATTCTGACGGTCTTATTGAGTAATGTTAAAAATACATTCGATTATTTTCAAATTCCTATGTTTCCTGTCAGCCCACCCTTTGCAGCTATGACAGCCTCAGGTCTTCTAGGAAGGCATTCTACAAGGTTTAGGAGTGTGTTTATGGGAATTTCTGACCATTCTTCCAGAAGCACATTTGTGAAGTCAAGCACTGATGTTGGACAAGAATGCCTAGCTCACAGGCAGGCTCTAATTTATCCCAAAGGTGTTCTATCAGGTTGAGGTCAAGATTCTGTGCAGGCTAGTCATGTTCTTCCATTCTCAATTCCCTCGTCCATGTCTTTATGGAGCTTGCTTTGTGACTGGTTCCCATATATGTTGGAACAGGAATAGGCCACCCCCAAATTGTTAGGAGCATGAAATTATCCAAAAGGTACTGCTATGCTAAAGCATTAAGAGTTCCATTCAATGGAACCAACACCAACCCTGCACTCTCTTTGCACCCATCTATCTGCTGTTAGTTAAGCAGGGCAGTTCGAGGAAGACGGTACATTGCAGTCTGATAAAATTAGCATAAAACCACACAATGACATTGCTTATTAAACAACAAAACCAAGCAACTAGGTAGCATAGCATATAGAAAGTCACTTATATGATGAGGAATGGTTTACTTTGCATTTATCAGTTCTAATGAAACAGACAAACACACAAGACAATTCAACTGCTGTATATAGTAGGAGAAATAATTTATTCATACCCTGCCAAATTTTTAAGTCTGGTCACTTGTCAACCCTGTATTGCAGATTGACATACTGCAGTTTGCAACATACTGTAGAGTACAATGACTTTATATATTTCAATGAGTTATGTATAAGTAGTATAAGTAAGTAATTCTTAGAAATGTAATCTTTGTTTTGTTACGCTTATAGAGAAAATGCTCATTATACTGAACAGGCTGAAACACTAAAATTACAGTTCCTTAGCCAAATAGGCCCAATAACAGTGTGTTAAAACAGTAAAACTTGTTCAATGACATGACATACATAATAGGCATAAAAATAGGCATTTAAAAGTTAGAGATGATATAGCGAGGGGGAACTAATTATTTGAGTCTCTTCTGAGCAACAAAAGGCTATAAATTTTTATGGTAGATTCATTTCCATTGAGCAGTGGCAGTTCGAGGAAGAATAAGTCTGTGGGAGCCAGAATTCTGGCTCCCACAGACTTATTCTGACCTCAACCTCCATTCCCCCCTCTCCATCTCCATAGACAAAGAGCTGTCAAAGGACGTCAAGGACAAGGTTGTAGACCTGCACAAGGCTGGAAAGGGCTACAAAATCACCCAAAAAGCTTGGTAAGATGGTGACAACTGCTAGCGAGATTGTTTGGAAATGGTAAAAAAGAAAAGAAAATGACCTTGGACTTCGGAACTAGTCTCCTGCAGAAGGGCTAAAATCTGCGATGGGCACTGCTAGTACCATGTGGTTTTTACCAGTGGACAAGAGCGTTCCCTGTGCCTTTGGGTCAGGTGACTGTCATTTGCGCTTCTTTGCCTACTTCTTCCCACGAGAATCTATCATGCTTAAAGTATAATAATAAACCCACACTAAAGATCCCCAAGTAATTAAATACCACAGATGGCGGCAGGCATAAAATAGTGGCTTTTGGGCATGCGTAAGACTTTGACTACGTGCATTTCAGCGCGTGATATTCTTCGCACGGTTTTAAAATGGAACAAATGTGCAAATGTAAAATAATTTCATGTTAAGTTATATTACAACAATGAGATACAGCTAAATGGTGTCAGGCAGAGCAATCTTACGTTTAGCTAATGTAGAGCAATAACACAAGGAAGCCCACATAGAGGTGATGAAGCATATCTATTAATTAGCGTTATTTACGAAGATGCCTACCGTAACTAGGGTTCACATGGTGTTATGACTCAGGAGGTACTTTTTGAGGATAGCAACATGTCTGCTACCCCATCCACCATCAAACGTATCAAGAAAAAAACTTCCTTTCAGATTTCCAGAATAAAAGCATAGTAGTTCACCGAACTAAATATGACTTACCCAAAATATTCCGTTTTTATTCCCCATATTCAAGTTTCAGGGGTTGCAATAACTACACTGTGATGAGGCCTTTCTGAGTCTATATGAAAATAATAAATAATGAAATGCCGGCTTTTACTCTGAAAAGTGAAAGTGTGGACGCCACTGCTTAAGCTCAAGGAAGCATAGGTTATTACAATAACAGGCGAGTGGAAGACGCTGAGTGGCAGCGTGCAGGTATCTTTTCACTTTCAAAATTCATATCTTCAGAATCTTTAATCAAGCTCTATAGTACTTTTGCTATTGTAGTGAAACTGATAACCTGACAAAAAACGAACCAGCTTAACAGATGGCGGGCGTTAGCTTATGTGGAAAACCGATAATAAAGTTGCCTTTTTAGTAACCTGATAAGGTAGACCTAGTTGTAGGAAACCCCTAGCTACATTTTTCTTTAGATTTCGCTTGCTTAGATATAAGGTCATGTATATGTATCGATTCGCTAAATCGATGCATTTTCCCTTTGTAGCTTCCGGTCTATGTCCAGGCGTGACATATGTTTAGTCGTCACGCCAGTGCTATTTTTGCATTATTAAAAAACAAACGCTCAATCAATCAGTCGAATAAATAAATTCTCACGTAATAGCTACACGCTTGTCGTTATAGGCACCGACCAGCTGTCATGTCATAAAATGTATGAACGTGTCTACCCTTATATTGCAATGATTTTTTTGTTTTTTAAAAGATGCTTAATGTTAGTATGTACGTAATAGTATACATGTGAAGATGTTCAGTAAGCCTTGCATTGTTTTTGACGTGTGGGAATAGCCCTGTTTCCATAGTTTCCTCCGTCTCCTGGGTTCTGATGTCAACAGAGCTTCCCCTTCTCACTCCTCCTCTGTTAAAGCCACCCTACTCTGTTATCTGTTAACAGATGATGAGTCACCAAGCAAGCAAAGCATCTCGGTTATTTTTCTTTCGCCATTAATAAGCATTCTCTGGGTTTCAAGTAGAGGAGAAAAGCAGTTGTTGTTGTTTGGATTTTGCCATAATGATGTTATCATCACATTTACGTTTTTGAGTATTTGAAAAGAAAAAATTGAAAAGACTGTTTCAAAGCACGTTTTGCTACAAGCCTCATTCAGATAGCATTTTTTACTATTTCTTAAGGACATGACTTTCAAATACTGTTCAGATACTGCTTTCTCTGAAAATCCCCGAAAGGCCTTCAGAAAGCATTTAGAACTATAGCTCTAGATAAATTGCAAGAGAGTCTGACACACACATAAACTTGCCTAAAGGTTTTCCTGAGCCACTTGATCCACTTCCAGCATATTCTTTTGGCATGTTGAATTTTAAGGCAAATTTGAGTCAATATGTGCGTTTTGTCTCAATTAACAGTTATATTTTCATTTTCACATACTGTATTAACACAATAGACCTAAAATCACACAAAACAAAAAATCTCAGTAGGAAAAAGATTTTTTTTTACAATGAAAACAGAATTAAAATGCAGAAAATGTCTCAAGCTTTTTTTGTATAACTATCTATAAAATAATAATCATAATCATGCCACACAAATCATTTGTGCCACTCCAAAAATTAGTTCGTGTCCACAATAAGACAGACAATATCTATGTCGTCCCCTCAGCCTCCCTGGGAAAGTCTGTTCCAGGGTGCTGGAAAGTAGGGTGCATCTGTTTGTCGAATCTCGGATACAGGAGGAGCAATGTGGTTTTTATCCTGGTCGTGGAACACTGGACCAGGTTATTATCCTCTCACGGATACTTGAGGGTGCATGACAGTTGGCCTAACCAGTCTACATGTGTTTTGTGGATTTGGAGAATGCATTCAACTGTGTCCCTCGGAGTGTCCTGTGGAAGGTGCTCCAGGAGTATGGGGTGTTTGGCCCATTGCTATGGGCCATTCAATCCTTATACAACCGTTGCATAGCCGGCAGTAAGTTGCTGGCTATGCCAGGGGTTCCCTGGTTCCCTTTTTGCACCGATTCTGTTCACAGTTTTTATGGACAGAATTTCTAGCCTAGAGACGTAGCGGAAGGCTTTCACTTGGGTGGTCTCAGAATCTCATCTCAGCTTTTCGCGGAGGATGTGGTTCTTTTGGCTTTATTGGGTGATGGCGTCCAGCTCGCACTGGAATATTTCGCAACTCATTGTGAAGCGGTGGGAATGAGAATCAGCACCTCCAAAACTGAGTCCATGGTCCTTAGCTGGAAAAGGATGGAGGGCCCACTCCCGGTCAGAGGAGTATAAGTATCTCTGGGTTTTGTACACGAGTGATGGGAGAAGAGAGCGGGAGATCGACAGACGGATTGGTGCTGTGGCTGCAGTGATGTGAACCCGGTATCAGTCCGCTGTGGTGAAGAGAGAGCTGTGGGTAGTGACCGAAAGAACGAGATCGCGATCACAAGCGGCAAAAATGAGCTTCCTCAGAAGGGTTGCTGGCCTCTCCCTTAGAGAAAGGGTGAGAGGTTCAGCCATCTGGAAGGGTCTCAGAGTAAAGCTGCTGCTCCTCCACATGAAAAAGAGCCAGTTGAGGTGGTTTGGGCATCTGACAAAGATGCCTCCTGAGGTGCCTCTTGGGTGAGGTGTTCTGGGCATGTCCCACCAGGAGGAGGCCCCGGGGCAGACCCAGGACACGCTGGAGAGATTATATCTCGGCTGGTTTGGGAACGCCTTGGTGTTCCTTCAGACAAGCTGGAGGAGGTGGCTGCTTAGGCTGCTGCCCCCGCGACCAGGCCCTGGAAAAGCAAAAGAAGATGGATGGATGTTAGGGCTGCCACGATTAGTCGACTAGTCACGATTACGTCGACTATCAAAATCATCGATGACTAATTTAATAGTTGACGCGTCGTTTGAAGCTTTGTAAGATCCCAAAAGACGCAGGAATAAGTAGTAGTATTTAAGAGTGTAATAATGGACTGAAACAGAAGATGACAGCACTGCATGTACAAGGATGCCAGCTGCTGTTAAACCCAGAAGAAGAAGAAGCAGTGTCCGGTATCGTAGCTCGATACCGGACAACATAGCTCAAGTCTCGATAGAGCCCGTGAGAACACCGGACTCCCGGCAAATTGTTTTCAAGCCCACCGCCGTCTTTTGCTACTCAGGTTAAACATGATATATGAGTCACTTAGATAACTTAAAAATGTTATTGTTTGGTTTTTTTTTTTCAGTATTTTATTTGTTCCTGAGTAAATCGATTTGGCTGAGATTAAAGTTATAGTTTTTACACAGCTGAATACACGTCAAGCAGACAACTGATTGTCAGAAGTGTGAGATGGTCGAGAATATACTCAGGTGTCCTTTTATATTTTAGATAGCAAGGCGCAGATGGCTGAGCCCAAATCTAATTAATTATTTCTCTGCAATTACAAACTCTGTCCTTACAATCCTGGTATCAAAATAAAGCTAACACTTGTGAGATTTCATCAGCGGTGTAAATATTGAAGCAGATATTACTGTGTCACAGTTACTGAGACTGTAACACAGAAAAAGTAAGTATATTTTATCCTTGCCTAATTTTTTTTTTTTTTTAATTTTTAGCATATAACCTAGGGCTGCTCGATTATGGCAAAAATGATAATCACGATTATTTTCACTGAAATTGAGATCTCGATTATTTGACGATATTTATTTAACCCTTTAAGACCTACCATAGAAACAAGTCCGCCAGAGCTTATATATATATTTTTTTACATGCTGTAGTGCCATTTTTGGGAGCATTTCAAGTTGCTATACATCAATGCAACTGTTATAGCCCATATTTTAATAATATGTATGCATTAAGTCCATAGTAATTACATTAATTGCAAAAAAGTGCAATAAACAACAAAAAAATTGAAAATCGGTTTTTTGTTTTTTTTTTTTACATATATTTCTACTTGGGGAAATTTAAGAGGCTTATCCCTCAAAACTTTAAATACAAAAAAGTTGCAAAAAATAGTTTCCCACCACAGGAAATTTATTTTGAGTGTCTTCATAGTTTTATTTTGGAGATACAGCAATTTTTATATACTGCAGGAAAAACAAAAAACAATCTTATGATGCAAATTTGCAAAGAAAACAGCATGTGCATCAAAACAAACTATTTCCAGCAGTGCAATTTGAGTTCTAAGCATCCCAGCAACTATTCAGAAAAGTATAGAGTCAAACATGACTTATAAAAACACCAGTATAGGCTTTTAAGGCCTACAAGTAAAAAACTAAATTTTCTGCCAAAATGACGTCACTTCCGGTTTCGAACAGGAAATGGCGGACATGCGATAGTTCGCGTTGACGTCTTTTTCACTGTGGGAAGTGTTACGAACAGCTGATCGGATCGGCAAAGCATGTTTCTGGAATATTATGTTTTTGTTCCTGCAAGCGCTTTTTATGCAATTTTTGCAAAGCTTTATGTGGAAGGAAACCGTGACCGAGGACAAGCTGATGGCATAAGATGTAAGTACAACTCCTCCGGTTTCATATGCAAAACAAATTATTGCGCTAGCTTACGCGGTTCCGGTTCTACGGGGATTTAAAGGGTTAACAATAACAATGTATTGAATAATGACTTTAAAAAATAATATAAAATAGTGTGCAAATACTGATAACAGTGCAAATGTTTGCAATATAAAAAATAAATGAAAAATGTAAACATCTATGTTTAGTGAACTTTGCAGTGTTGCTCTGTGGTGCAGCTATGACACCGTAGCAAAGTTTACACACTATGTCTACTTGATCTACATCTGACTCCGCGAACCCATAATGTTTCCACACCACTGAAGTTTTTTTTTTTTTTACCTCTCTTTTCAACCAACGGCAGTCACTCTCCTCTCCAAATAACTTCTGCTTAGCTTTCCGAGCTTCCCTTGGGTCCTCTTAATTGTTGTGATGCGTGTTCGAAATGCAGAGAGGTGCGCTCGATTTGCCACACGGAGCAGCGCGAGAGTAAAGCACGAGGGAGGGGCTAATAATCGGCTCAGTCATTTTTAATGATCGTTGAAAGCCCAGATCGTAATCGTGATTAAAATTCGATTAATTGAGCAGCCCTAATATAACCCTTTTAAAAATATGCCTCAGATCACATTTGGTTCCAGGATTTCAGTAACCAACATATAAACATCATCTGTGCAAAGATTTATGTTTCTAAAGTGAAACAGTGAAAAATTACAGCCCTGTCTATACATGAATATCCAGACGTTGTACAAAAATGTCCAATTTTGGCACACAATTGGACACCGTGCCAGTTGAATTTTTTAGGTATTGAAGAGCAGAAATTAATAAATTTTATTAACAGGCCTAAAAATGCTTTTTTTAAAATATATTTTTGAAGAATTAACCACACATTTACATGGTAATGGCCCTTTTCTGCAGTGTGCATGAAGCGTTTAATTGGTCTCTGGCCCTTTAAACTCAGAGGGGCTGTAACTTTGGTTTCTTTTGGTCAATTTGCATGATTGACACCTCTTTTTAATCGTTTTAGCCAATAGAATCAAAGTAACGATGCCACGTTCACGTCACTTCAACCAATCAGACGTTGTCTGTGAAGGTTCTCAGTCATCCAGGTCATCGTAGTCAAAGGAGCTTGCAAAGCTCCTTTTCTTTGCTCCTTTTCTTTGCAAGCTCCTTTGACCAATCAGACGTTACAATGCCAAAATCCACGTGGGCCCAAATTTGCTGCATGTGGTGTCTGTCCAGTCACGTGTCTGTAGGTGGGTCTAAAATGGAGATTGTTGACGGAAAACGGCTCTGATACAGCTAGGTAGGCGTGGTAACTTCTGATAATCACGTGGCTACCGTCTACCGGCGACAATAACGGAGGAAATTGGGACCGTAAGCCAATCTCTGTCTTAGCGCATTTGTGTCGCTATGTGTTTTTGTGGTCTTCTTTTGCGGCTCATTCAGTGAATTTTGGTCTGATCGTGGTGAAACTTGGTGTGTGGAGTCAGTGATAGCTCTGGAAGCTAACCAGCCTATCTTTAGCCGGTTACATGAAGTCTGGAGAATTTCCGGTTTGATTTTGTTTGTTTGGCGGTCTTCTGCACATTTACGTAACTGCTCTTTTAATCATGGCTTGTTTTCCATGTGTTTGGTGGTTGTAGAAATTGGTTATATGACATTTTAGCTGAGATTCAGAGGTTTCTGTGGATACCACACATGTCTGGACTTATATTTGTCACCCCGTGTTATAACCGATTAAATGTGATCTCCTCCTTTTTGCCCCCGGTACCGGGGGCGTGGGGCTTAAAGCTGTAAACTAATAATAGTTATATAAGAGCAGATGCATGCTGGTGTAATAAGCTGTACGTTGTACATCCAATGGATGTTGAAAAGGCTCTGGAGGTCCCTGTATTAAGCACGTAAACCTGTGACACAAAAATCACCAAACTCGGACCACCACAGACTGTTTTCCATCGTGGTGATGAATAAAATGCTGGGCTGGCATGTAAAAGGGCATTTATTCCCTTCAAGGACCTGAAGCTCCATAAAGCACCCCTCCATTAGCCAAACCCATCTGTTCTCCAATTGGATTGTTAAATTTGTGATTGATATGACATTGGCCAATCAGATGAAATGAAGAAAAATAGGGTCAAAATTCGTACTTGTAACTTGAAACTTGAGTGCAGAGTTTCACACGTATTTTTTGGCTAACTCCACACACAAATTCTTTTTACACATACAAATCTTTTTTATGCACACACAAATTCTTTTTACACATACACATCTTTATTAAGCACACACAAATTCTTTTTACAAATACACATCTTTATTACGCACGCACAAATTCTTTTTACACATACAAATCTTTTTTACACGCACACAAATTCTTTTTACACATACAAAACTTTTTTACACACACACAAATTATTTTTACACATACAAATCCTGATTTACAAGTACAAAATATTTATGACCACAATTTGAGCCCATAGTTTTAAGTCTGCACTTCTGACTTGATGAGAGTGGGTCTTGTGCTATGTCATCTAAAATCTGTCATTTTATTTGGACACATGGCATGCCCATCAACTCTTTTGGGTTAAATATTCAAAGAGGTCTTGAAAATGGAACAATATAGCAATTTGGTTACAGTTGCAGGATTCATTTTAGCAGTCAAAATGCCAATCGCCTGATCCCTGCTTGTCTGTGGCAGTCAAGGCATTAGGGATAGGGTTTGGACTCAGGGGTTAGGGCTTTATATTGGACTATTGATCACACCATATCGACATAACTTTGCCCTGCTAGTCTGCTCACCTGAAATGAACTACTTTTTCATTGCTGTTAATTGTTTTGCTGCATTTGTTGTATGTATGAATAATACTAATAAATTAGTACTTGTGTTGGACCAATGAGACTATGAGTTAAGCAAGACATTTTGAGGAAGTCAGTGCATTTCAGACTGATGACATTAAAATACCACAATGACACAGAACATACGGGGGCGTGGGGGAGCATTTTAGTTTATCACTTTTGTGGTGATGATTGCATTATTTAGCTTGGAACTTTTGTTAGAGCTCATCAAACAACGTGAGGCAGCACACCCTCATGTTACAAAATCAACCATTATGTCCACAAGACCGTTAGATGTCATATGTGACTTAGAGTGGGTTTAAAAAATCGATTTCCCCGATTCAAATTGATTTTAGTTCTTAAATAATGCAATATCGATTCAATAAATCCTGAATTGATTAAATGAACAAAAAAAAAAAAAGTATAAGTATATATATATATATATATATATATATATCTACACACACATATATAAAAAAAAAAAAAAAAAAACACCCAGCACGCCCCTGCGGGCGGTTTATCCTTCAAGCTCGGGTCCTCTACCAGAGGCCTGGGAGCTTGAGGGTCCTGCGCAGTATCTTAGCTGTTCCCAGGACTGCGGTCTTCTGGACAGAGATCTCCGATGTTATTCCCGGGATCTGCTGGAGCCACTCGCCTAGCTTGGGAGTCACCGCACCTAGTGCTCCGATTACCACGGGGACCACCATTACCTTCACCCTCCACATCCTCTCGAGCTCTTCTCTGAGCCCTTGGTATTTCTCCAGCTTCTCGTGTTCCTTCTTCCTGATATTGCTGTCATTCGGAACCGCTACATCGATCACTACGGCCGTCTTCTTCTGTTTGTCTACCACCACTATGTCCGGTTGGTTAGCCACCACCATTTTGTCCGTCTGTATCTGGAAGTCCCACAGGATCTTAGCTCGGTCATTCTCCACCACCCTTGGGGGCATCTCCCATTTTGACCTCGGGACTTCCAGGTTGTACTCGGCACAGATGTTCCTGTACACTATGCCGGCCACTTGGTTATGGCGTTCCATGTATGCCTTGCCTGCTAGCATCTTGCACCCTGCTGTTATGTGCTGGATTGTCTCTGGGGCATCTTTACAAAGCCTGCACCTGGGGTCTTGCCTGGTGTGATAGACCCCAGCCTCTATGGATCTTGTGCTCAGAGCTTGTTCTTGTGCTGCCATGATTAGTGCCTCTGTGCTGTCTTTCAGTCCAGCTTTGTCCAGCCACTGGTAGGATTTCTGGATATCAGCCACCTCCTCTATCTGCCGGTGGTACATACCGTGCAGGGGCCTGTCCTTCCATGATGGTTCCTCGTCTCCCTCCTCTTTCTTGGGTTTCTGCTGCCTGAGGTATTCACTGAGCACTCGGTCAGTTGGGGCCATCTTCCCAATGTATTCTTGGATGTTCCTTGTCTCATCCTGGACTGTGGTGCTGACACTCACCAGTCCCCGGCCCCCTTCCTTCCGCTTAGCGTACAGCCTCAGGGTGCTGGACTTGGGGAACCCGAGAAGAAACAATAGACGTTCGTCTTTTTTATATATATATATATATATATATATATATATACACACACACACACACACGTACACCTGGGAAACGAAAGCTGCTCACTCACAGCAGCGCCATTGATGGTAATGGGGACATTTGCTTCTCTACACCTTCAGAAGTCCACTATCATCTCTTTTGTCTCTGTGACGTTAAGGATGAGATGATTCTTTTCGCACCTTGTAAGCTGCCTCATCACCTTTGGTGATAAGACCCATCACTGTTGTGTTGTCCACAAAACCTGAAACAATGAAATTGGAGTTGCTAGTGGCCGTGCAGTTGTGGTGTAGCGTGAGTACAGGAGAGGGCCCAGTACACACCCCTGTGGAGCACCAGTTTTCATTATGACTGGGGATAAGGTGATGCTGCCCAGTCTGACCACCTGGTGTCTGTCAGACAGGAAGTTAAGGATCCAGCTGCAGAGAGAGCTGCTCAATCCTAGATCCTGCAGTTTCCTGTCCACCCTTTAGGGAACAATGGTATCCTTACTGGATAATAATTAACACACTCTATGAATGGAAAGAGTTGTAGATGTTGTAGTTGTAGATGAATCTGAAACCAATTTGGGCCAGCTGAAAAATTCTGTGATAATTCCATTATGATTTAAATTCTAAGACTAGTATAGAAAGTGAATTCCCATCAATTTCCATCTCTACATCTATTCAAAAACAACCTTGACCTTTTCAGTAACGTGAAATTTTGTGATTTCTGTAATATCATGATATTTTATCTCGCATTAAACTTTACTCCCCTAAGCTTTAATATTATATCAAACTCACCAGGTAGATGTGTCAATTAAACAGTGTTTACTGTCTAATGGACACATTTTGTTAACAAAATAATTATATATTGCTGCCTTATTGGGGCAGGGATAGCTCAGTAGGTAAAGTGGTCGCCCCATGATCGGAAGGTCGGCGGTTCGAATCCACTTAACGGCTACCCTGAGATACCCCTGAGCAAGGTACCGTCCCTACACACTGCTCCCCGGGCGCCTGCTTAGTGGGCTGCCCACTGCTTCACTGAGTGAATGGGTCAAATGCAGAGAAAAACAAGTAATTTCCCCATGGGGATCAATAAAGTATCCATTATTATCATTATTATTATTATTATTATTGGGTTCTATATCTGTCACTTTTGCATTTAGCATGTTTTTGTTTTTTGTTTTTGTTCTCCAGGTTTCTGCTCCAGGATTTTTGTTTGACAGTGACAGCATCTATTTTTACATTTTCAGCATAGAGACATTACACTGATAATCACTGGAATGATGGGAGTTCCTGCATCCTGTGTGGTGGTGCTAACATTCATTCTTTACAGCCACAGTTTGAAAATACAAAGTACTCTGCATGTGTCTAAAAGGTAAAAATATACACATATTGTTTTATTTTTTGTCTAGCTACAGCCTTACTAGGCTGTTAAAGCAACTTTAATTATAAAAACACAAAAATGTATGGATTGGTATATGATATGGTATGCTGGTTCTTGTTTTGATGTGTTTTTGGTGTAATTGAACATGTTATTAATAATTGATTTTGTCTGTATTACTGAAGTTCTCAGGAAAATGTTCTGAATCCCAGTAAATGTGTGTCCAGGACTAATCAGCAGCAGATAATAGCAAATCCATACAACTTCTCTGTGGATCTTCGCATGCCTGGTGTTATCCCAACTGGGGTAAGTGTGTTTCCACTCAATGTTGGTGTGTGTCTATCAGTAGGGATGTGCAATATGACCAAAATCACATATCCCGATATAAAACATCTATCGTCCCGATAACGATATAAATCACAAAAATATAAAATTTTCTGTATATTCTGTGAATCTCGGGCAGCTCGACTTGCGTGAAGTGTTTCCAGCTGGGCGTCTTGTACCTGGAGTCTAATGTTTTAACCGATACATGAAACTACACCTTCTCAAACATAAGTTGTAATGGCCGCCGTTTTCTTTGTGAGTATTTATTACACGGCGTGCTGCAGGGAAAAGCCTGTTCTAACATTTGACTCTAAGGTTTATTTTTTAGCACCTGGCGGCTCTTTTTTGCGTCTCATCTGTAAACACTCTTCATACTCTTTCACGTGATTCAGTTTATTTTGAAAAGTCTCAACAGGATCTTGAGCTTTATTGTGAAAGGTTTATGTGGAAAATAAACAAGCGGACATGCGGTGGTTTTACGGTCGTTGTTGCTAACTTGTTGTGCTTGTCCGTCCATAGTGTGGTTATATTAAATATAAGAGAAAGAAAGAACTTTAAGAAATTAATATAGCCACTACAGTGACCATCAAAACGATGAAAAAATATTGCCGTGAACAGTTTATTTTGCGACACCATGAAGCAAACGATAGCGTAAAATGAAACGATAGTTGTTTTTATATCGTCATCCAATATATATCGTTATATCGAACAGCCCTATCTATCAGTTGTTTGTTTCAGAAGTTTATGCGCACTTATCAAGGGTATGAATGCCATGGTAATTTGGGGCTTATAATTAGTTGTTTGACCTGTTCTTTTAAATAAAGTAGAATGATTGTATAGCTTATATAGTTAATGACTTTAAAATAAAAGAATTTAGTGCACAAGTTTAATTTTTAAAACATGATTTTTCTTTGTCCACACATTTAATACATGCAGGCTCAAATATATTTATATATACGCCCAGTAATATTCAGTGTCCTTAAACAAGTTGTAGGTTAACCAAATGCTTTTGGTAGCCATTAACAAGTTTCTGGCACAACTCTGGATGGATACATGATCACCTTTCTGCTTTTGTGACCTTTGCCAGCACCATCTTACCCTTCCGACCATACACAAACATCACACGGGGAAGACAGGTCAGAGAGGTATAACAATGGAAAATGCACAACATGAGGAAAGATGAGGATGAAAAAGAACTCCCCCCAGACTGAGCTCCAACAGGGAGATCAGTTTGAGAACAGAAAAAAAACGTCTCAGCACTAGGGCTGCCACAAACAATTATTTCGATAGTCGACTAGTCACCAATTATTTTTGCGATTAGTCAGCTTGAAGTGTTTAAGGTATGTGCTAACTAAAAATAAAGACAAGATGATAGTTTATTAAATTTTAATGAAATTTGCGGGTTGTTTCAGTGAAGTTCAATAAGCTCAGCCGTCTGCTCCTTGCTACACAGTAAAAAACAGAGTGTCAATTTTACACTTACAGAGTTGATTTTAACTCTGCTTCAGATAACATTTGGTCCCACTCAAAATTAGAGTAAAATTTACTCTATGGCCAGTGTTAACTTTTTAGTGTTAATTCTACTCAGTTTAGTGTCAAAATTAACAACAAAATGTGTAAAAATATTTAACACTGAGGGTTATTCACACTGTTTAGAGTAATATGATTTCACTTTATAGAGTTATTTTTAGTCCAAGTTCACTCTAGTGTGTAATAATATTTCATTTTCATTATTTTTTCATATTTATCATATGATGCTATATTTCTAAATGGCTGTGATCTATCCTATATTATGAAAATAACTACAAACATACAGGTTACAGTAACAGCATTTATTAGCATAACAAACTCTTACAAATGACAGTAGCTATGATGCTCACCAGAGAAAGCAATATGGGACCACAAAGAGGGCGTTGTCATTCACTCCATACGACAATTGTATGTCAAAAGGCCTGGGATAATGCAGGCTGTCAACATGAAAGACAACTAAATCTTGCTTTGTCCTGGTCAACTCATAAGCGTGGAAATGTTCATGAAAGGCTACTGTACATAATGGCAAAGTGAGAAGTACCAGTTTCTCATGTATTATCAGAACTGACTCAATCTGGTAAAACACAGGCATTTCAGACACTACTTTGCCACAAATAACCAAATGCGGGCGGTAAACAATACCATTCTGTTTAGCCCAGTTCACTTTCATAACTTGAACTCTATTGGGCAGTTAAGATAAGATAAGATAGAACTTTATTAATCCCTCGGGTGGGTTCCTCTGGGAAATTCGATTTCCAAAAAAGCACAGCACCGACAGAAGTTACAGAGTTATACACACACACATATATATAAATACAGAGACAATATAAATAAAATATACGAAGGGGATAAATAGAATAAATAGGAATAAAAATAAAAATACAAGTGAATTGCACATTTCAAGTATTGAGTCTATTGCACCGTTGACTATTTACAAAAGTATTGCACAAAAGGTATTGCACAGTGAGGTGAAGAGGCACTACAGCTTAGTTGTTCCCTCCTTTGTCCTCCTGTTTCCCCTCCCTCTCCCCTCCAGAGAGGAGTTAAACAGTCTGATGGCGTGTGGGACAAAGGAGTTTTTAAGTCTGTTAGTTCTTGTCTTTGGGAGAAGCAACCTGTCACTGAACAGACTCTTCTGGTTGTTAATGGCCGTGTGCAGAGGATGCCTGGCATTGTCCATAATGTCCATCAGTTTCTTTAATGTCCTTTTCTCTGCCACTGTCACCAGAGTGTCCAGCTTCATGCCGACCACAGAGCTAGCCCTCCTGATCAGTTTCTCCAGCCTGGATGAGTCCTTCTTTGCTGTGCTGCTCCCCCAGCACACCACAGCATAGAAAAGTACTCCAGCAACCACCGACTGGTAAAACATCCTCAGGAGCTTCCTGCAGATGTTAAAAGACCTCAGCCTCCTGAGGAAGTACAGTCAGCTTTGGGCTTTTTTATACAGGTGCTCTGTGTTGCATGACCAGTCCAGTTTATTGTCCACCCACAGCCCGAGGTACTTGTACTTGTTGACCACCTCCACCTCCTCCCCCTCTATCTGAACCGGCAGTGGACCTGCTCTAGACCTCCCGAAGTCCACAACCAGTTCCTTAGTCTTTGAGGTGTTGAGTTGCAGGTGGTTTGTGTGACTCCATGCGACAAAGTTCCTCACCAGACTTCTGTACTCCTCTTCCTGATCATCCCAGATACACCCCATGATGGCTGTGTCGTCTGCAAACTTCTGAATGTGGCATAATTCAGAGTTGTAGCAGAAGTCAGAGGTGTACAGGGTGAAGAGAAGAGGGGACAGCACAGTTCCCTGTGGTGCTCCTGTGCTGCTGACCACTGTGTCAGACGTGATGTCCTTCAGCCTGACGTACTGTGGTCTGTCGGTGAGGTAGTCGGAGATCCAAGCCACCAGGCAGGGGTCCACCTCCATCCTGTTCAGTTTTTCTTGAAGCATACAGGGCCGGATGGTATTAAAGGCACTGGAAAAGTCAAGAAACAGGATCCTGATCGTGCCTTTTCCCCCATCCAGGTGTGAGTGGGCTCTGTGTAGGAGGTACAGGATGGCATCCTCCACTCCGACACCCGCCTTGTATGCAAACTGTAGTGGGTCCTGGGCATGTTGTACCTGTGGTCGGAGGAGGTTGAGGAAGAGCCGCTCTAGAGTCTTCATAAGATGTGACGTCAGTGCCACCGGTCGGAAGTCATTCAGCTCATTGGGCCGGTTCTTTTTGGGGACCGGGACGATGCAGGATGTCTTCCATAGGGCGGGCACTCTCCCCAGTCGCAGACTGAGGTTGAAGACTCGTTGTAGCGGCTCCCCAAGTTCAGCAGCACACGCCTTTAGCATCCTAGGACACACCTTGTCTGGGCCTGCTGCCTTTCTGGGGCGAAGCTTCCTCAGTTGTCTCCTGACCTGATCCACTGTGACACTGGGAGATGTTTGGGAAGAGGGGAGGGGGGGAGATGTCTTGCTGCTGAGAGAGGGATTGGAGGAGGGGGGTGTCATGGTGTCAGGAAGGGGGGGAAGCGAGGGAGGTAGGAGAGTGGGGATTGGACTCTGTAGTGAAGGTGAGGGTGGGGGGGTTGTGGGCTGGTCAAACCTGTTGAAGAAGTTGTTGAGTTCGTTTGCCTTCTCCACAGTCCCCCCCACTGTGCTTTTCTTGGTGTTGTGGCCTGTGATGGTTTTCACACCATTCCAGACCTCCCTCATATTGTTCCTCTCCAACTTCTGCTCCACCTTCCTCCTGTAGGTGTCCTTTGCTTCCCTCAGGCAGCGTTTCACCTCCCGCTGTGCTGCCTTCATCTCCTCCTTCACTTTGCTCCTGAAAGCCTTCTTCTTCATGTTGAGGACAGCTTTGACTTCCTGTGTTACCCACGGTTTGTTATTAGGATAACACCGTACCGTCTTAGCAGGGGCGACCGTGTCCACACAAAAGTTGAGGTAGTCTGTAAGACAGTGTGTCGCCCCCTCTATGTCCTCACCATGTGGGCTCAGGAGCACATCCCAGTCTGTGGTGTCATAACAGTCCCTCAGAGCATCCTCCTTTTCTGGGGTCCATCTCCGGATGGAGCGCGTTGTGACCGGCTGCCTTTGGACGAGGGGTGTGTATTGTGGCTGTAGGTAAACCAGGTTGTGGTCTGACTTCCCTAGTGGGGGGAGGGGGGTGGCTCTGTATGCATCTCTCACATTAGCATACAGTAGGTCAATTGTCCTGTTGCTTCTTGTGGGACAATTCACAAACTGGTGAAAAGCAGCCAGAGTAGAGTCCAGTGTGGCATGGTTAAAGTCTCCAGATATAATAATGAAAGCCTCGGGGTTTTGTGTCTGAAGTCTTGCTGTGACTGTGTGTATTTTTCTCACAGGCAGCTGTTGCGTCGGCCCTTGGAGGGATGTAAACACACACACAGATCACATGACTGAACTCCCGAGGTAGATAATATGGCCGCAAGCTAACAGCTAGCAGCTCCAGGTCCGGACGGCATACCGAAACTTTAACGGAGACGTGTCCAGGGTTACAGTATCTGTTGTTAACGTAGACAATGAGTCCCCCACCTCTGCTTTTTCCGCTGGCCTGCGTGTCCCTATCGGCTCTCACGGGTGTGAAACCGCATAGGTCTACGTTAGCCTGCGGCGTTAGCTCGGTTAGCCACGTCTCCGTGAAGATAAACAAGCTGCACTCACGGTATAGTCTGTGGTTGTTCAGAGCGCACAGTTCGTCAATCTTATTCTGTAACGAGTTCACGTTGCCCATGATCACTGTCGGGATTGATGGTTTGAATCGCCTCCGGTGATCCGCTCTCCTCGCTCCAGCTTTGCAGCCTCTGTAGCTCCTCTTTAGCTCGGCCGGGATGTTGTGTCGCATGCCGGTCTGTCCCTTTGTTTTTAGTGCCAGCAGCTCCGCTCTCGAATAGATGAAGGAACTGGTTCCAGAAGTTTTAAAAAGTGCATTATCCATCTTGTATCGCTATATATAAGAGGTATAAGTAGAGGAAGGTGAAAAAAAGTTTGAAAAGCCTAGTCTAAAAAGTTAAAGTTAACAAAAAGGTGCGGTGTTCCAGAGCTACTTGGAAAGGCTGCCGTCACTCCAGCGCCATCTTGAACATTTGCATTGCTATTGCAATTCCAGAACCTCCTTTTACCATATCTAAAGACACCATTTTTCCTGGACCAATGTCTAACCGACTAAAGGTTGTTGAAGATTGCCAAATGTATGCCATATAATCCTGGTGTTTTTTGGCCAGCGTTTTGGTGATATTTTTGAATGATTTGAGCTGTTTCTTGAAAAAATTGTGCTTACCTTCATAGCACATGCACCAACTATGAAGTACAAGCCCTATTTTTTTGGATGCAGCGAGGATAATGGATAAGAAAATGGTGCTTTGGTAAAAGTTTTTTCTGGGGATACAACATCTTGAACAGTTTGTGGTGTTCCACAATCAAATGTTTTAAATATACACACATACCTTGAGATAACATAGGAGAAAATACAATGTTAACTATCTGTAGTAATAAAAGTAGTAGGTCCCACTGTTGGTCAGTAGAGGTTACCAAATCTCCAAACATGAGGGGAACATTCCTCAGTAAGCACCATGTCTGAATAGCATTCAGTCCCAGATCATTAGACTCTCCACCTAAATTCACAGCTACTGGCCTATTGTTTTTCTCCATGAATCCATAATCAAAACTTTGGGAGAACTGAATTTGAGAATACAATGTAAGATGTTGTTCTTTTAAATACAAAAACAATAACTTCAGTTCGTACTGGGCCACTCCTTCCAAAACATCATGCATCACATCAACTGAGAAGTTCTCAGTTGTGTGAAAATATGTAGCCACTTCTTGTTCTTCGATAAGCCAGGTCCGAGACAGCTCCAATCAACCAGAACTCTGTTATTATAGTTCCGAATTGGTAGATCTCATTCAATGTCCTCCATCGAGAGTGTCACAAGACACACGACGCAACCGACCATCGAGTATCCGGCAGCAAACGTCTCTGCAGGACAATTAGGCTCTCCCAAGCCTAGGAGTTGTCAGTTCCATTAAGGGACCAGTTGAGCAAATCCATAATTCTTCTTTAGGTTTTTAGAGAGTCTGGGAGACTCTCTTAGGGATAGAGAATACGCGAGACTATACAAAAGACATGAGATGCCAAGCGTGAAAGATAAGGGAGAGGGAGAAGGAGAAAGTGCGACTGCCTTCATCAAGAGCCAAGAGAGAAATTTTGCCCCAGAGACAACAGATGTATCCCCTAATGGGATACATCACTAAAGGTGGTTGAGAATAATGGGGCTAAGGTCCTGAAGGGCTTCCAGACAGGCAGATCTGGTTGGCCACCAACCAGACACAGTGTTGGTTGACAAGGAATAGAAGACCACAGTTGTGATACATGTGGTAGTTCCAAGGGACAGCAACATCAGCCAGAAGGAACACAAGAAAATAGAGAAGTGCCAGGGTTGAGTGAATAACTGAAGCAGATATGGAAGGTAAAATCCACAGTGTTCCTTAATAATAGAAGAATTGAGGGCTCTAACCCCGAAACTGGAAGATTGGCTCAAGCAGATTTCAGGCACAACAAAGGTCATTATCAAGAATTACACAATTAGTACTGTGCCAAAGCCTCAAACTTCCAGGCATCTGGTAGAGCACCCATGCTTGAGAAACATATCACCCCCCCTCAGAGTGAAAGGGTTTTATTTATTTATTTATTTTTAAAATACTGATTAAGGCATACTAGATGATACATAGCCACCTGCGATGCATCTACTGAGCTGACAATGTGGCCAGACTAAAAGTAGTCACCCAACCAAGAGCACAACTGCCCCAACTCACTCACAATGTCTCATCAGAGGAGACGTATACAAATGTAAACACTGCGCTATGCACCATCCCTATTAACAGTATCACTGAAACCAGTGAGTGCATATATACCACTGCGACAATAATCCTTGAAATACTTATTACGTATAAGATCTATAATGCATTTAAAGGAAGACACCTTTGAAGAAGAAGGCTTAGAATTAAATTAAAATAGAATGGAATAGAATAGCTTCTCCGCGAATTGGTACCTGCTGGTGCTGGAGGGGTTTGTGTGTCCCAGGGATCCCAGGGGCTATGTTGTCTGGAGGCCTTTGCCGCTTGGTAGGGTCTCCCATGGCAAATTGGTTCTGGGTGAGGGACCAGACAAAGAGGGATTTAGAAGAGTAGAACATCAAGGAACAGTTCACTCTGCCCCGGATAGGGTGCCCCACCCTGGAGCCAGGCCTCATCTCATAAGCAATGCCAGCCCATCCTTATTTAGGCAATCTCAAAGAAGTTCCTCCAGATGTAATGGTCTTCTGGCATGGCCTTTGGTCTATAGTTTACCTCACAGATTTTCACTGGGATTGATTTGAATTCAGTTAAATTCAACTCAATTTTATTTACACAGTTGGTCAGCGTTTTAGAACACCCCAATTTTTCCAGTTATTTACTACAATTCAAGTTGTTCTAGTCCAATAAATAGTTTAAAATGATACAAAGGTTAACTGCCACAGGTAAAAAAACAACAACAAAAAAACAACAAGAACAACAAAAAAACCCCAACAAACCCAAAAGGTAAGGTTACCCAAAAACTTTTTCACGGAACTCAAAATGGGTTAACAATTTAAAGCTGTTCTGCAACAATGGAGGTTGATCAAGCCTTGAAAGGCTTCGCCCCAAGTCCAGCACCCTGAGACTGCACACTAAGTGGAAAGGAGGCCAAGGACTAGTGAGTGTCAGAGCCATTATCACTATCCAGGGTGAAAAAACAAAATGCATGAGTACATCTGGAAGATGGCTGCAACTCATCGTGTGCTTAGTAAATGCCCCGGGCAACAGAAACCTGAGGAAGAACAGAAACTGCCCTGCACAGCATGCACTACCAATAGACAGGAAAGGTGGCTGATATAGAAAATTCTTACCAATGGTTGGAGAAGGTTGGACTGAAAGATGGCTCAGACGCATGACTCATGGCAGCAATGGGAACAAGCTCTAAGCACAAGATCTATAGAGACAGGATCCCCAGATGCAGGGTCAAAGATGACCCTGAAACAATCTGGCATATAAATATAGGGTGCAAGATTGTTTCAGACAGGGCATACAGGAACATCTGTGCTGAGTATGGCTGTGTAAAGGTGGTGAGAATGACAAAAGTAAGATCTTGTGAGACCAGATGCAGATGGAGAAACTAGTAGTTGACTAACCAACCAGACATAGCAGTGGTGGATAAGCAGAGGAAAAAGGCCATAGTGATAGATACAAAGTGATAGCAACTAGGGCTGGGCCATCTTATACTGTTCACAGTAATACCAGTATAATGTTAGGCAACGATAAGAAAATGAAGTATCGCAATGGAATATGGATAAAACGTGCATGCACAGTGCCTTTCTTTCCATACGCACATGGCCGAAAAAGCATAGCGGCAGCGGAGAATGAGAAGGGAGAAAGCGCATCGTTGAGTGAAACGGATGAGCCAGAATGGCTTTGTAAAAATGGTGCCACTTCAGTGGTGTAGAACTGGTTTGGTGTTTGTCCGTCAGATACCCACCAAAGCACTTTCTTTTTTTTTTTTTTTTGGTAGAACATGCAAGCGGGCCGTCGTTATTGCCGTATTTGTTGGACTAAGGCGTTCGTAAATCTGGGAGTAATCTGGGTCCTAAACAGTGTTGCCAATTTAGCGACTTTGTCGCTATATTTAGCGAGTTTTCAGACCCCTTAGCGACTTTTTTTCTAAAAAAAGTCGCTAAAAAAAGACGTGAAAGCGCGTATCGCTTTTACTTTCAACAAGCAGCGGGTGCTGCAACGCAGTCAGTTCTTCTTTTACTCTTTTACTCTTATGCTGTTTTGTGGATCACAAGGTTTAAAACTACTTATAAACACACACACACACAAAGTAACTCCACCAGAGTGCCTATTTCAGGTCACTTTTGCCGGTCCAAGCCCGGGTAAAGGAGCAGGGTTGGAATTGTGACATTAAAAAAAAAAAAATTGCTAAAAGAAATTTAATTTGTAGTTCTAAATAAACTCTAAATGCATTTAGAACGTTTTTTACTCACTTTGTGTCTCTTCCACGATGTTATTTCTCTCTCCAACAACATAGGTTACAATTAGATTAGCATGACCAATTATGCAAATTAGGTGATGACGTCATTTAGCGACTTCTAGCGACTTTTAGGACAACCAATAGCGATTTTCCTTACTGAGGAGTTGGCAACACTGGTCCTAAACTCCATCCCTTTCAAGTCCCAAAGTCAAACAAACACTGCAGCATCACTGAGAGTTAAAAACTGTCTAAATTCTTTCATCTTTAATAAAACGATCAGCATTGCTGCTTTGCCAGGTGTAACTATGAAGTTTAACATCCAGGCATCCATGAAAACAGAATTTATTACATTTAACGGAGTTAGAAGTTAGCGGAAGTTAGCTCGCTACCTAAGCATGATATAGCATGTTCTGACTGAGAGATTTCTGAAAAAATTCAAATGTACAGCTCTGCTATCACTTCCAACATAAATGAAGACAGAAAACTAAACAGCAGTGACGTTTGTAAGGTTACTGAAGTTGGGCTAGGTGGTATATAATGATGTGCTGCGTGATCGCTAGCGACACAGCTATGTTAGCATAACATAAACAGTGAAGCTAGAGGATGAACGCTAACGCTTTTCCACTCGATAAAAGTTAACGTGAAGGTTCCTGATGGTTAGAGACAAATGCAATCGCATGGCAGGATGCTGTAAACGGACCAAACTTCAGTTAGGAGAACAACTGAGATAATCCATCCACAATACAAGGTTAGTCATTAATATACTGCAACAACATGGGAATAGAGCAGCTGTGATAGAATACAGCATTAATGAATCAAAGGTACAGAAGTGGAGGAAACAAGAAGAATGAGTTGAATGAAGTTTGATTTATCTGACTGCTTTGTTTCACTTAATGTGTCTTATAATCCCGTGCACCTTATAGTCCGAAAAATACATATTTGATTTTTTTATTTGGCACACTGCAGTTTAATGTTGCAAAGCACCTCTTTTTAACTTCAGTGGATATTATACATGGTTATGCTCAGGATATCTCAGCCCATTTCTACTGGAAATGCCTTTTGGTTAAACTTTCAGCAAGGAATTTGCATTTGCACTGTTACATTTCTATATAGCTTTAATGCATCTAAAAAACGGCTGCTTGTTTAAGTGAAAATAAACGGATGGCATTTTTTTTTGTTGTGGAGTTGTATTTTGTCTCACATCAATTATATCGTCAGTTATATCGTTATCGCAAATTTTCAAAAATATATCGTGATAAATATTTTTGGCCATATCGCCCTGCTCTAATAGCAACTAGGGCTGGGCGATATGACCCAAAATTCATATCTCGATATTTTTTACCTGGACGGCGATATAAGATATATATCTCGATTTTTTTTTTTTTAAGCCATAAAGTAAGAACAAAAAGAGAGTTCTTAGTAGAGATGGACCGATCCGATATTACGTATCGGTATCGGTCCGATACTGACCTAAATTACTGGATCGGATATCGGAGAAAAATAAAAAATGTAATCCGATCCATTAAATATCACGAAAGCACCTCACAAAACTTGCAACACGCCGTAACTCACCTCAGAACGTTAGCACGTCGGAGCAGTATGCATCACATGATAGAGCGGCTGTGGCATGCGGGACCTGTCGGTGGTCTGGATAGCATGTGGAGCTTCGCTAGCAACCCGGCATTTCATCTCCGACAAAGTTATCCCCGAGAGAAGTAAAGCAAGTGTGTAAGTCCATCTCTGAATGTTTGTAAAGCATTCCTGCGTTAAGCTTAACAAACGACTGCCTCTTCTTGCTGCTACTTCAATCATGAAACTGCTTAACGATCAGCTGATCGGCTTTTCTGTCGGGAGTACGTCTCTCTTGTTTGCTTTTGGCCCACTTTGCACCAGAAAGAGGAAACCAGCGGCTGAACAACAGCAGCACGTTTAAGCTCTATAAGCTGTTGTTAGAATTTATTTAATATTACTTTCTACTCGAGGATCTTTTTCTACATAGCTGACGGCTGGTAACTGTGCAGGGGCGGATCTAGCAAAGTTTAGCCAGGGGGGCCGATAGCGCATTAACAGGGAAAAGGGGGCACAAAGACATACTTTTCTTTCTTATTCTCATTTAAAATGTCTAGCTTTTAATAAATAATTATCTGACAGCCAAAGTTTTAATTTGATGCAAAATGAATAGAAGTCCATTACTGTATATAGTAACTATTAAGTCTAATATATATATATATACCCTAGTAAGCTATAGTACTTTTTCCTTTGTGAAGGTACCATCTGTGCAGTCTGCAATTTTGTTGAAGAAAGATGTTGAATCTATTTAATATTTCTTGAAAAATAATTGATTTCTGTGCATTTTTTTTTTCTACACTGCATCAAATTAAGGTTGATTACGTCGATTAAGCATCATGAGGTGGAGCGTGAGGGGTGGTTCCCTATTTTTTATTTATTTATTTTTGTTGTTGCTGGGAGTTGGAACCCTATTAGTTAGGTTGCTTAATATATATGCTAAGTACTCTTTAAAATACCAGAATAGGGAGGATGGTGTAGGTTTAAGTTTATTAGATTGATCAGTATTGCTGAACTATGAAATATTTTTTTGGATACAGGTATAACAGAATAGCTTTAGTGTAGTTGTTGTTTTAAACTTGAGTATGAACTTATACAAAATGCAGCAAGATATTTAAAAAACAGTTTTGTTGATTAAAAAACACTATATCGGATTCATATCGGTATCGGCAGATATCCAAATTTATGATATCGGTATCGGTATCGGACATAAGAAAGTGGTATCGTGCCATCTCTAGTTCTTAGTCAAAGCTGTGTCCCAGATGTCACACAGGCACTTTTATTAACATAGAGCATAGATGTACATAAGATTTACTCAAAAATAAATTATGAGCATTTATTAAATAATCATGCTCCATAAATAAAAGAAAACAATGTTGTTTTTGTGCATAACAAAAAGCTCACAATTGTGCAGTCAAAATGTAAACTAAAAGACGCTGAGCATAGTAACAAAGACAGATTTCACAGCTGCTCTGTTCCCAACTTCTACTGTGTGACTGACAGCATTGAGTTTGAAATCCTCTTCGTAACCACGTCTCTTAACAGGTGCCATTTATAGTCCTTATACACAGTAGGGTAATATTACGTTGAAGCACAGTACGTATCACTCCGCGAAGGCTCCTTGGTAGCCGTAATGCTCTGACAATCCATCAAGCGGTGCAGCACCGTAGCTTTCCAAAGTCGTACTAAAACATTTTTGACAGATTGCTGAGCGCTGTGTACCACATAAAATCGGTTCGCGGCCATCAAGCACAAACAGAATTCATACATAAGGCACGCTGTCAACTTTTGAGAAAATGCAAGGATTTTAGGCTGTGCAGCGCCTCTGGGCTGCATGGCGTTAGCGTGGTTAGCTCGTTAGCGTGGTTAGCTAGCTAACACGTTGACGGCGTCCAGCCCCACGCACGGGGCGATGTGCAGTAACCCTGACATGGCAAATCTCCGTTAACATCTTGTTGCTTCCTGCAGGTGAAGCGATGGGGGAGGAGGGGGAGCTGTGTTCAGTGAAGGAGGGGCGAGGCCGAGTAACGTTGCGTAAAGACAAAAGTGGACGAAAGAGAGGCAAACTTGCGGCTCCACAAGTATAATTATAACGTAACATAGACTATATCGATATAAAGGATATTGTCACACCTTATATCTCGTATAAAAATATATCGATATTTTTTAAAAACTCGATATATCGCCCAGCCCTAATAGCAACATCAAGAAGAAGTAACACAAGAAGTTCGAGAGATGTGGAGTGTTAAAACAACATTGGTCCCCATGAGCACAGTGACCTCTGTGGGGCAGTGACCCCCCAAACTAGGTGAGTGGCTTCAGCAGACCCCAGAGTGCAGTCCTAGATACTAGTCAGGGTCCTGTCTAGTAGAGGCTCTAAGACTGCGCTTTCCTGGACGGAAATCTTGGATATCCCTCCTGGGATCTGCTGAAGCCAAGGGGTATTAACTAGTGTGTGTGTACGTGTTTGTTTATTTGTTTTCTCCATTTAGGACTCATTGATGTCATTGTTTTCCTTAATATTTCAGTCGGACACTTACCTTTGCATGGCATTTCCAGTTCCAACTAGGCAAGATGCATATATTGGTGAGTTTTATCTTTTATTAATTTATTATATATTATAAAACCTACAGTGATTGGCAATTACAGAAAAAAATGTTTCTAGCTGACCTATAAGCTGGATACAAAGTAATAATGACAAGTTCAATTTATATCAACAGTTGAAATGGAAATTTTAAAGGCATCATTGCTATCACATGGTGTCACCATGATTACCTTTTGTATATCTCCTGTGTAAATTTCTTTTCACAACATAATATTTTATTAATTTCACTAAAAAAAATTTGATAAAATTTCATATTTTGAAACATTTTTCAGGGAACTAAGTCATTGCTAGCTTTAAATTAATTAGAGGGTGGTGATGATCTTTCTCCAATTGACCAGTCTGATGTATTTTCAAAGAATCAGGCTGTTAGTCGATAAGGCGATTTGTTATGTGTGAACTTCACTGTCAATTTGAAGTTGAAATTTTTAACCAGTGTTTTTCTCTTCAGTGGACTTCATACCTCTTGCCAGTATGGATACAGTCCATCACATGCTGCTGTTTGGCTGTCAGACCCCTGTGTCCACCAACAGCTTTTGGTAATGCCCAACTTTAAATTAATTTTGTTAGTGTTTTTGTTGTTAGGAAAAAAGCCAGGACCCAGGAACAAAAAAAGGACCTTGCGTAAGAAGTGCAAGTTAAGCCTCTTTTTTATTATTACCTACTCGAATAGATTTGCCACAGTTCTCCATGCTTTTCAGGGGTTTCTATTAGGTCATAGTACCAGGTACTGAAATACTATCTGCTCAGCTGGGTTTTTAAAGTGATCAGAGCAGGTACTAAAATGTGACGTCGTCAGACTGCATGCCACCAATTGGCTGGTCAGTGTCGCCACTTAATGAGTCACGAGAGCATCTTATTCATGAAAAATCAAAACCACCATTTTTGAAACCCAGCAACAGTTGTAATGGAAAAAACTGTAATCTTAGACTATATTCTTATTTAAATACTTAACCATTATTAAAATAATGGCTAGCTGTGAACATCAGCACAGATCAAATCTAGTTTTGTTTAGTGCACCAATAATAGCTTTTTATTTTAGTTACCCACAACCACTGACTGTGGAAATGTAAATGCAGCGTAAAAAAATGACTTAAGCAAGCATCATCTTCAAATGTAATATGAATCCCAAACTTGCACCTAGCTCTCACAGGCCTGCCATTTCTCTGCCCATTGGCACGAGAGTAGTACCCCTTCTAGCTGTATATGCACCACCAGCAAGGGAGTGGTCTCTGTGTCCCCCTTTGGGCACCTAGAGGCACCCGACCCTCAGAATGAGGAAGCCTCAGTCCCTAAAGGGGCTCCACTGGCAGGGATACGCTATTTTACCTGATATGTTTCCACCTAAGAGGCCCCACTTAAGCTCTATTCAGGTTGTCAGTCCAAGAGGTCTCTCAAGCACAAAAACTTTCTCTCTCTGCACACAAAAGTATTTTTTTTACTGTCTCAGGTATAACTCCCAGTTAGCATGTTAGATGTTCAAGGTACCATGTCAGTTGTTTTCATTATTGTATTTCATTGCTGTTCACCAAGAAGGTGACTCCAACAATGTTCAAATGTTACAATCAATAAAAAATGAGTATTCTTCTTAAATAATTGTAAATTCTCAGCCTGCAGGCCAAATGAGCCAGGTTAGGCAGGTGATACCTTTCCCTGCAGACACAGTGACAATGCCTCACCTACAGTGTTGCATGTCAGCTGGTAGCTCAGCCCCTCCTCAGTAGCACGCTTGTGCCCCTTTCTGTGAGTGATGACAACTGTTGCTGGTTCAGGCTTCCCCGTTTCCACAGAATTGTAAACATTACTGTGAGAAACCCTTTAGCAGTGATTAGGTTTTTCAGCATTAATGTGAGATTTCTAATTTTTGAGATGTTGTACAAATGGAAGAAAGCTCTCTTACATATTTGTCTCATATGCACACTTTTTTAAAAAAAATTTATACCCTAGGTGCATCTATTAAGAACCTGTGTGCACAGGATTTTTAACATAAATTATGTTTTTAGTGTTAAACTGTAATTATTCTTGTTATCCATGAATTTTTAAATGTTACTATTTCCAAAAATAGCAAGGAAAAAGTAGTAAAGCATATGATGCCAAATTATAGTTATTCTCAGAGAAATCCTGTGTGCTGGCTCAAATTTGGGTATAAAAACTAGACTTCACTCTGTGTCAAGACTTTGCCTTAAAAAACTAAGAAATTAATGTTTTTATTTTAAGTAAGTTTTTGACAGATTGATAACATTTTCCTATCTTTATGACAGGTGCTCTAATAAAATGAACTGTAGATCAATTGAGTCCTTGGCTTGAATATTTTTTCAAATAACTAAACTAAACCTTGTTACTAATTCTGACAATGTAGTTTCATCCTGGTAGTTATATACCGTCTATGACTTCAAAGTGAAAATGCTTAGCAGTGGTTTTGACTGCTGTTTTTGCTTAAGGTACATATGAAAAGCAACATGTATTCACAAACTAAAAAACATACAAATTCTATTGGACAATTTTCTATTAGGTTATGTCTTTCTTAATGTCACTGTAAATTTACCTTATAGCTACACTGAATACATAATGTATGCTGACTGCAAGCAGATGCTGCAAGATCCAATGAGAGAGAGGCAAAGCTTAGTTATTTTTGAAGTGTGCAGTAAAGAGATGGTGGATATACTGGACAAAAATTCTTGAATATGTTGCATGAATATGAATTTGATAAGCAGAAGAAAAAGCAGAAGAACACAGAGAAGTTTTGAATGGATGTACTGAAGGAGGATATGTAGAAGGTTGGTGTGGGAGGGGGATGCTAGACATATGCCATGATGAGATGGAGCCTGGTCATTCACTGTGGCGACCCGAAAGGGTGCAGCTGATGCAACATGGTTCTTTTGATTTGATGCTATACAACTGTAATTTGGCCGTAGAATTGCTCAATGACAAATGGTCAACCTGTCCTTGACTTAGTCTTACTATTGAGTTCTTAATGACAAATATTCTCGTATTGTAATATTTGTAATATTATTTGCTTGTGCGTTTGTCTTTCGTTATGTAAATGCCTCTATATGCTTGCTCCACAGCAAATGGCTAAACTGGAGATAGTTGTTTGTTTTGTTCTGTAACTGCCTTTGGGATTCACTGTTTTGTGGTAATTCATTAAGGGACTGTGGCAGTGTGCAAGGCACTTGTGAGGATGAAGCAGCAATTATGTATGCCTGGGCTCGAAATGCACCACCTACCAAATTACCCAAAGGTATGTCTATGACTTTTTCTGTATTGAACTGCTGCAGTGAAAGGGGGTGGAGTTTTATTTTTGACATTTATGTTAAAAGAAGAATCTGTAGGTTTTATGTATAATATTGTTATGTAGTGTATGCTACTCATTTTTTTCCCTCTTCTTCTTTTACTGTTTATATTCATGAGGTCTTATGTCCATTGTTAACCACTATTCTCTGTATTTTATCAGATGTTGGCTTTAAAGTTGGAAGAAGTTCAGGAATGTCCTACTTTGTACTGCAGATTCATTACGGAGATATTAGTGCTTTCAAAGGTGAGTCCTTTTGAAACATAAATATAATGTAATAAAAAAAAAATATTATGTGCTCAAATTAAGCAGCTCAAATTAAAGCAGCAGTAATTCAGTAAAAATCTGGAAAGATCCAGAGTTTGAAAAGTAATTTTAAATACTACACTAAGACCATTCACCTCTGAAATAAAATGTTGCAATCTTTTATACCAAGTGCAATAACTTCTTCTAGTGTAGTGTAGTGTATATATCATTTCTGATATTTCTTTTTTTGTTTTTATTGAGCATCAACAATGTAGTACAAAGACATAGATATAGCAAGGCCACAATGCTCCTTTATATATATACTCCACCCCAAGAACATATTGGACACTGATCCAGAAGGAAAAAGAAATTAAAATAAATAAATGAATAAAGTGAATTTAAATGAGGTACAAGGAAGTTCACCATTTTTGAAGATGTGCCCTTAAAGGGGAATAGTTTACACAAAATGAATCCCAATCACACAGAAAAAAAAAAAAAAGGATTTACGGCAGCTATCAAGCATCTTTCAGGTGGATATGGTTTTAATTTACTCTAAATGTTTTAGCAATGTATCCCAAACAGCAAAGAATCTCTCCTTCGACCCCTTGAGAGCGTACTTTATCTTTTCCAACTGTATAAATTGTGTCAGGTCACTAAACCACAAAGCCGCTTTGGGTGGCTTTTTTGACTTCCAATGCAAAAGTATCCTTCTGCGTGCAAGCAGTGTAGTGAAAGTGATTATGTTTTTATGGCTCTTCCTTAGTGTTCTATATCCTCTCTCTGTGACACCAAATATGCCCATAACTGCATTGGGTTGAAGCTCAACATTCAATGCCTCGGACAATGTTTTGAAAATTGTTGACCAGTAGGCTTTTAAAGTTGGACATGACCAAAACATATGTGTTAAATCGGCAGAGGGATTTCTACATCTCTCACAGCATCTCTATGTTTGGAAATATTTTGGTTAGTCTTGCCTTGGAGTAATGAATGCGGTGTAGAATCCTGAACTGCATGATGTTTAATTAATTTGGCACAGAAAGTGCTGTTGTTTACTCTTAAAAGGGCGCTCTCCCAGGTCTCCTCCTCCAAAACCATCCCCAGCTCATTCTCCCAGTCTGCTTTGATCTTTGGCATTGTTATATTCTGAAAGGAGGCTATACAATTACTAATTCTTGAGATTAGGCCTTTAGGCTTAAATGTCAGTTTCAACAGATCATCTAGAGCAGTAAGTGGAGTTATATTTGGAAAGTCAGGGTTGTGATGCTGAAGGAAGTGACGAACTTGGAAGTATCTAAATAAGCTGGGCCGAGGGAGGTCAAATTTGTGTGATAAATCCTGAAAACTTGCCAAGACACCGTCTATATTAGATTAGATTAGATTAAACTTTATTAATCCCTCGGGTGGGTTCCTCCGGGAAATTCAGTTTCCAGTAGCAAAGCACCGACAGAAGTTGCATGTTACAGATACATTAAGGGGAATGAGAGTAAGGATATAAGCATAAATACACCATATATACACATATACACATATATAGATACAGAATATACAATATGGATAAATAGGATTGCTCATTTGAGTGAGTATATTGCACAGTGATTATTGCACAGTCAACTATAAGAAAAAAGACAAAACAAAAACAAATATTGCAAATATTGCACAGTGTAGAAAAGCACCTACAGCTCAGTTGTTCCCGCCCTCCCTTGTCCCCCTGTTTCTCCTCCCTCTCCCCTCCAGTGAGGAGTTAAACAGTTTGATGGCGTGTGGGACAAAGGAGTTTTTAAGTCTGTTGGTTTTTGACTTTGGGAGAAGCAGCCTGTTGCTGAATAGGCTCCTCTGATTGTTTACGACCGTGTGCAGAGGATGCCCAGCATTGTTCATAATGTCCAGCAGTTTCTTTAGTGTCCTTTTCTCTACCACTGTCACCAGAGTGTCCAGCTTCATGCCGACCACAGAGCCAGCCTTCCTGATCAGTTTCTCTAGCCTGCATGAGTCCTTCTTTGCTGTGCTGCTCCCCCAGCACACCACAGCATAGAAAAGTACTCCAGCAACCACTGACTGGTAAAACATCCTCAGGAGCTTCCTGCAGATGTTAAAAGACCTCAGCCTCCTGAGGAAGTACAGTCGGCTTTGGCCTTTTTTATACAGGTGCTCTGTGTTGCATGACCAGTCCAGTTTGTTGTCCACCCACAGCCCGAGGTACTTGTATGTGTTGACCACCTCCACCTCCTCCCCCTCTATCTGAACTGGCAGTGGACCTGGTCTGGACCTCCTGAAATCCACAACCAGTTCCTTAGTCTTTGAGGTGTTGAGTTGCAGGTGGTTTGTGTGACTCCATGCGACAAAGTTCCTCACCAGACTCCTGTACTCCTCTTCCTGATCATCCCAGATACACCCCATGATGGCCGTGTCGTCTGCAAACTTCTGAATGTGGCATAATTCAGAGTTGTAGCAGAAGTCAGAGGTGTACAGGGTGAAGAGGGGACAGCACAGTTCCCTGTGGTGCTCCTGTGCTGCTGACCACTGTGTCAGACGTGATGTCCTTCAGCCTGACGTACTGTGGTCTGTCGGTGAGGTAGTCGGAGATCCAAGCCACCAGGCAGGGGTCCACCTCCATCCTGTTCAGTTTTTCCTGAAGCATACAGGGCCGGATGGTATTAAAGGCACTGGAGAAGTCAAGAAACAGGATCCTGATCGTGCCTTTTCCCCCCATCCAGGTGTGAGTGGGCTCTGTGTAGGAGGTACAGGATGGCATCCTCCACTCCGACACCCGCCTTGTATGCAAACTGTAGTGGGTCCTGGGCATGTTGTACCTGTGGTCGGAGGAGGTTGAGGAAGAGCCGCTCTAGAGTCTTCATAAGATGTGACGTCAGTGCCACCGGTCGGAAGTCATTCAGCTCATTGGGCCGGTTCTTTTTGGGGACCGGGACGATGCAGGATGTCTTCCATAGGGCGGGCACTCTCCCCAGTCGCAGACTGAGATTGAAGACTCGTTGTAGCGGCTCCCCAAGTTCAGCAGCACATGCCTTTAGCATCCTAGGACACACCTTGTCTGGGCTTGCTGCCTTTCTGGGGCGAAGCTTCCTCAGTTGTCTCCTGACAAGGCTCTAAGAGAGGTGGCGATGCAAGATGCCGCTTCAATTTGGCACCAGTCTTCATCAGGGGTATTGAGCCAGTATATGATTTTTTTTGAACATTTGAGGACCAATAGTAATGGCGGAAATTTGGAAGTCCTAAGCCGCCTAGGTCTTTAGGCCTCTGTAACTGATCCAGACATATT
The DNA here is from genome assembly GCF_041146795.1 of Maylandia zebra. NCBI lineage: Eukaryota > Metazoa > Chordata > Actinopteri > Cichliformes > Cichlidae > Maylandia > Maylandia zebra. The sequence goes on along the minus strand of NC_135173.1, from coordinate 58,227,402 downwards.
CTTGGTTTTTCCCCATCCCATATAAATGAGATAGAATAGAATCGAATTCAACTTTATTGTCATTGCACATGCACAGGTACAGGGCAACGAAATGCAGTTTGCATCCATCCAAAAGTGCTTTAGTGATATAGATATATTACAATATATATTAACAATAATATAGATATGTAAGTATATTACAGAAATGGGTCTATTATGGTATGTATAATGGTATGTATATGGTAAGAGATCAGAGCTTTATCAATAGATTTAAAAAATGATTTTGGAAGGTAAAGTGGGATACACTGAAAAAGATAAAGAAACTTTGGGAGTATATTCATTTTTATACAATTTACTTTCCCTGCCAACGACAAATGAAGTGGCTTCCATTTCTTTAAGTCTGATTTGACCTTTTCAAATAACGGACAGAAATTTTCTTCATAGAGATTATGCAGATCTCTTGTTATATTTATGCCTAGGTATTTGAAGCCATTTTTGGCTGTTTTGAAAGGTGCAGCACTATTCTGTATTTGAAGAGCCAGATCGTTAACAGGATAACATTCGCTTTTACTGAAGTTCAGTTTGTACCCAGAGAAGGAGCCAAAGCTGCTTAAGGTGTGAATAATATCGGGGACAGATGAAACAGGATCAGATACATACATTAACAGATCATCTGCATAAAGGGACACTCTATGCTCTTTATCCATCCTATGGATACCCGCAATTGATGGCAAGGTTTTGAGTGTAATAGAGAGGGGCTCTATGGCCAGGGAGAATAACAATGGACTTATTGGACAGCCCTGACGGGTACCCCTTGTCAACTTAAAATAACGTGAACATTTACCATTTATGATTATAGAGGCTTTGGGTGATGTATATAAAAGTCATTTCTGATATTTCTAACATTAGTTTTCTGTTGTTTTTCAACCAAACACACAGTTGTAGGTTCTCTACATTTAACCTTTGGTGAATCTCTCAAACCTAAATACAGTATTGTACAAAAGTCTTGAGTCACCAGTCATTTCTTAATATTTTGCTAGGAAATGGGGAGTAGGTGCACAAAACACTGTTTTGTGCTGCCTGTCTGCTGACGGCCTCCTATAACATGCTTCAGCTTCACTCTACATGGATGCCTTTGCCTTTCTGCACGCCTTCCTATCTGAAGAACTATAAAATTTTCCTACTTGTATAGTTAAATAAATATCTACTATATTACCCAAAATGATTTATCATTAGTGGACAATGACAGTAGGTGCAGGATTTGTTTTAGAACCATTCCTTTAGCAAAAGAAGCAAGGAAACACTTCACTACACATAACACTTCATTACTGGCAAATTGTACATAAATGATCAAAAATAAAAATATTATTTTGCATAAAAATGTTCCCCATGGATTAACATTTCTCCTCAACATGTTTAGGACTGAGCTTAAACATTTCATACTTTCTTTAATTTACAGTAAATGCATCAGATTGTATAAAATTTGTCATGAGAGGACCACATATCTTTTGGGAAAAAAATCAGCTGTTAAGAACTTAGAAAAACAGATTTTAAAAAAGTATTAAAATATATAGTTTATAAAGTTTTTATATCTACAAGAGACAAGGCAAAACTGTTGGTTAAACGGTGCACATTTGCTCAACCAAGTGATTTCTCAGAGATGCTATTCTTAAAGTTTTAGCTGAGCTTCCACTTGCCAGTTTTATTAAACTGGATTTGACACCTTCTCTTCTTTATGAAGGCTTTCCTTGCTAACTTGCTAAAGGAGTTATTACAAACTTTCACGCACTACAGTCCATCTTCTCTATGTCACACAAGTTGTATCTAACTTGGGTACCACCTAAATTTGGTAAAAATTTGTCAACTTTCTTGAACACTATTAGCCTCTGGCCTTCTAGCCTGGGCTGATCAATTTGAGCTAACCAAGCAAGCCAAGGAAACTGCTGTTCTGTGTCACTTGTTCATTGACTTCAATGGGCCACTATTTTTAATTATTGATATTAATAATATTGGGCCATTGATATTATTAATATTGGCTATTTATTGATCCCTCTCTATCAACATTTATAACAACCAATAAATAAAAATTTATAAAGTAAACAAAAGTGTTGATTTTGCATATTTGTCCACCAGATGGTGCACTGCAATTTGCCAGTTGCAGCACCTGTGTTTGAAATGCCAAAAACACACCAGCTGATATGAGCAGAGTAGTGCAGCGCATGAATGAGTAAATAAAGGACTTCACATAATGAGTGTTTGTTTATGTTTTGTGTTGGAAAGAAAAAGAAATTGTCTGATACATTAGAAGATCAGATTTTTAAAACACCAAACATCAGTATCTTCTCCAAAATCTACATTGGTTAGGCTCTGATCATTTATGTTAATCGCAGCGTAACTGTATAAATATCATAGTCCCCTCTTATTTGCCTGTTGCAGATCACCATAGAGATTGCTCAGGACTTACTTTAAGAATGACTTCTAGGCCGTAAGTAATGAGTTAAATATATCAACTTTTCAGTTAATAATGAAACAAAATAAATTAGAAGATGTTTTAACAGTTGTTTCTTCAAGACTGCTTTCTGGTTGAGAACATCAAAGAATATAAACATTGATAACCTGAAAATAAACTTTTTTGTTTTTGTCCTTCTGTTGGACTTCTAAAAAGGCAGCCATTCATTGCTGGCATATATTTGCTCATGTCTGTGGACACAGTTATCCTTCCAGGACAAAGAGGTATGCTATAAGTCTTTTAACATAGCACAGTCCAACCTGCAGTAAATCGTGTGTTTGTGTGTGACAAAGTCTCATTTACGGGTTTATGTACTTTGTCATATAACAAAACTAACTTGGATAGCGTCTTTATTTGTAAGTAACAAATTGAATAGGTTGATTTTGTTCATCTGGACGTAGCGTTTCGAGAAATGTTTCATCACTCATCCAAGTGACTTCTTCAGCCTCAGCTGACTGCAGGTTTTCCCAACCTTATAAACAGTACATTGCACATTTTCTTCTGTGATTGCAGCTATTCTATAACTCTCTGTGAATGGTACTCATGGCCATTGATCTATCGTCTATGATCAATGGTTGTTGATCAATGGTCATGAGAATTTCCATATTAATGATCAAGGAACTGACCTCACAGCCCAGTGTTTGTTTAGTGGGCTGGTTTCAGTTATTGTGCAATATACTGTTTATAAGGTTGGGGAAACCTGCAGTCAGCTGAAACTAAAGAGGTCACTTGCATGAGTGACGAAACGTTTCTCCCTTTGAATATACTATGTCCAGATGAACAGAATCAACCTTTTGGAATTTACTTATCTGGATGATTGAGCATGCATCAAGACAAATTGAATAAATATTTAAAAGTAAAGCCAGCTGTTTCAGTCTGTTCACAAATGCTTGATAGAATGCATGAATGGATAAGTCAGAAGAAAAGTGATGCCTGTCCTAACTTGCTTTGCTTTCCTGTGTTAGTTACAGATGCAGATGTCGCATGCGATTATACTTCATATCCAATCTACCCATTTGCCTTCAGGACCCACACACACCGCCTTGGTGAGAAAAACAAATAATTTTCTAACTTTTTCAGATCATTTTTTTTTATCAGTATAAGTGTTAGTATGAATTAGTCTGTTTTTCACAGGTAAAGTGGTCAGTGGCTACAGAATCCGAGATGGGAAGTGGACCCTGATTGGGAGACAATCCCCTCAGCTACCACAGGTAGGTCATCAAATCAAAGGCCCATTTTTGGGAACCACACAGTACTGTGCTTGAGCAAACTCTCATTTCTTTATATACTGCTCAAAAATATGTTTCTAAATCATGGTTGGCTTGGGGATCAAATACATTAAATAAATTGAAGGAACACTTTTAAAGTATAGTATCAAGTCAATTAAACTTCTGGGATACTGATCCGGGCAGTTAAATATTAGAAAGGTTGTTAATCAATTTCAGCTGCTTGATGTTGGTGAAAAGAACAACAGGTACACAAAAGAGGGTCAAAAATGAGACAAGCCCCAAAACGGCAATGGTTTTCCAGGTTGAGGGCCCTGACATTTTTTCCATCCTCATCTTTCCTGACTGTATATATACTTTATATCCAGGTGATACTTAGACTTTAAAAAATGTTGGATAGATAGTCCAGTTCCTCTAGGATGGCCCGTTCATATGTGCCATTTGCAAAGGTTTGCTGTGTTTCTCAGCTTATTCTCAAGAGCATGAAGGAGAAAGGCAATTACTTTAGGAGAGCTGGGGAGTACAAGTTCCTTACCCAATTATAACTGGTATGTGTTCCTTTGTACAAGAAGGAACAGTATGAGCATTGCTAGATCCCTACAAAAAGATCTCCCACAGAGCATTGGTGTGAATGTCTATTACCGGAAAATCAAGCCATCCACATAATGTACTGTAAAAGAAAACATGATTCACCAGACTAGGCCACCTTTTTTCCATTGCTCTGTGTTATAGTTCTTATGCTTTACAATGCCCATTGTTTGTGCTTTAGAGGTGCACAGGGTTCAGCATGGGAACCCTGACTGGTCTGCACTGTGTATTCTGATACATTTCTATCAGAACCACACTTTTTTTGGCAGTTTCAGCCACATTCGCTCATCTGTTGGATCAATTCACACAGGCCAGTCTTTGCTCCCTATGTGCATCAGTGATGTACATGGAGTGACACATTTGGCTGCCCATGACCTTGTTGCTGGTCCTGTTGGGGCCGAGAGGGCCAGGCTGTGGGTGTGGACTCAAATGCAGACACAGAGGGAGGCAAAACAGGCGTGAACACAGTGCTTTATTTACAGTGCCTAGTGAACTTACAAAGCAGGAAACTATGAATGCTATGAACTGAGGGGCCAAACTATGAACATGAAACTCTGAGTGCTATGACTAGGTGCTAGATTTCACCGATGGATCCTGGGAATGGAAAAAGGGGCACCGGCTTGGATGGAGGTACGCAGTCACTATAATGAGAGGAGACAAGTAGTCAGTGGCAGTCTAGTGAATCACAGCTGAAGGAGTAGACTATGGTGGTTAGGGCTTACGCGTTGCAGGTTAAAGTGTCATGTGATGAGGGGGTGTCCAAGGGGTTCCGGGTGAGGAGTGTCCAGAGAGGATCCAGAATATACTTGGAGTGAGGGACTTGGCAGGGAGGCAGGCAGGTGTAGTCCGATGATGGAAAGGAAGCAACCAGATGACAGAACCAGCGTCCAGGCGGAGATGTGAGTAGTTTAGCTTGGGAAGTGCGACTGCCAGGTGGGTCCTATGACAAAGAAAACACGGTGAGGAGAAAAGCAGTAGTTAAGGGCTCTCACAAGGGCTTGGCGGCCTAGCACTAACGTGAGTTAGCAGAAGATCTAGCAGAGGTCTGTTGTGAATGCTGGTCTTATATGCTGGTGACTTGATTGGAACCAGGTGTGGAAGCTGATTGGAGTCTCTGCCTGAAGGTGGAGCCCAGCGGAGTGGAAAAACCCCGTACTCACCCGGACCATGACAGGTCCACCAGTTATCTTTCCTTGGACCACTTCTGATAGATACTGACCACTGCAGAATACACCACAAGAACTGCAGTTTTGGAGCTGCTCTGATCCAATCATGTGCGCATCACAGTTTGGCCCTAGTCAAAATCTTTCAAATCCTTAAGCTCAGCCATTTTTCCTGCTTCTAACACATTAAGATTAAGGACAAAATGTTCACTCATTAACAGAAGCTATGAGCCCCCGCATCCTCAGGACCTTCTATCACTGTGCCATTGAGAGCATCCTCACTGGATGCATCACCACCTGGTATGGCAACAGCACCGCCTACAACTGCAAAGCTCTCCAGCGAGTAGTGCGGTGCTCTGAACGGATAATTGGAGGTGAGCTTCCCTCCCTCCAAGACATCTACAGGAAGCGGTGCCTGAGGAAAGCGGGGAGGATCATCAAGGACTCCAGTCACCCCAGCCATAAACTGTTCAGACTGCTTCCATCAGGAAGGAGGTTCTGCAGCATCCGGTCCCGTACCAGCAGACTGAGAGACAGCTTTTTCCATCAGGCCATCAGACTGCTGAACACGTCATAGACACCTCAGCTTCACTACTGGAACTTCAACATTATGCACTCCACACTGTATATAAATGCCACTTGTTTTGCACATATTCAACTCTGTATATTTTATATATTTTATTATTATTATTATTATTATTATTATTATTATTATTATTTTATTATTTTTTTTTTTACTATTTAATTTGTAAAAATCTTTATACACACACACACACACACACACACACACACACACACACACACACACGTAGGAAAATATTTAGTATACACATCCAGAAATGCATACACTATTATATATTGTACATATATTTATTAGTTTCAGGTTGGCCATTCTTGTATTTTGCTCGTTTGTGTTGTTGTGTTTGCACATCTCTGTTGCTTGTGGGGCTCGCACACAAGAATTTCACTCGCATGTGCTGTGCCAGTGTGCCTGCACATGTGATGTGACAATAAAAGTGATTTGATTTGATTTGATTTGATGAAGAGATTAATCTGTTACGTCAAGACACAACTCTAGCGTCTAGGCACTGTAAGTAGGTGCCTTTTTAGGCCTGAATAATGTATACAGCAATTTTAAATACCTTAACAAAGAACTAAAAAATTGTCCTAGGTACAAAAACTGCAAGAAACCTAATGTAAAAGCAGGTCTTCTCTTTCTTTCTCTTTAATGCTTTCTCTCTTTCTTGCCCACGTTGTCTGTTTCTTTTCAAGTACAGTTTAGTTTTCTCTTTGCTCACCACTGACTGATTTTTTTCTCTTTAGGCTTTCTATCCTGCTAACAAGCAGGTGACTGTGAAATATGGTGATACCCTTGCTGCCAGATGTGTGTTCACTGGTGAGGGTAAAACCTCAAAAACTTACATTGGGTGAGTTCTTCAACCTAATGTAACCTTAGTGAAAAAGTATTAGACTTATATCCATTTACTGTTTTTCTCAATATGGTATGCACTGAAGGCATAAAGAAACCAAGCATTAAGCTTCCAAGCATTAAGATTTAAAAAAGCACTGTGCTAAAATTGTATTGATCTTAATTTAAAAAAATGTCTCGTACCAAAGTCTGCCCTGCCTTTCCACATAAGAATGTATCTAGAATGTGGGTTTTTTGTATGTGCCTGGCCCGTAAGGCCAGCTAGTATATGGTAAAATGGTAAATGGCCTGTATTTATATAGCGCTTTACTAGTCCCTAAGGACCCCAAAGCGCTTTACATAACCAGTCATCCACACACACACATTCACACACTGGTGATGGCAAGCTACATTGTAGCCAACAGCCACCCTGGGGCGCACTGACAGAGGCGAGGCTGCCGGACACTGGCGCCACCGGGCCCTCTGACCACCACCAGTAGGCAATGGGTGAAGTGTCTTGCCCAAGGACACAACGACCGAGACTGTCCGAGCCGGGGCTCGAACCGGCAGCCTTCCGATTACAAGGCGAACTCCCAACTCTTGAGCCACGATTGCCCAGTAATTGCACTTGCCTTATTGAAATGAATGAAGGCCCAGTAATGCTAATTTCTTAACATGGACTAAAGCTCTTAAGATGCAACCATCTTATTTCTTTCACATTTTAGTTTTGATTTCATCTGACATTTACAAATTGTAAGATGATTAAAAAAGGCTAGTTCTAAGTGCCCTGTACTGTCCTGCCTTTTGCGCAATGTTAGCTGGGATAGGCTCGTGCCGGCCTGTGACCCCGATAAGGATCTTGTATTTCTTGTGCTGGTAGTTGATATTAATAAATTGTGTCCAACTGTGACAGTTAGTCATTTAAAATAAATATGCTAGTCCTCAATTGTCAGTGATTATTGCTAATTTATAGAGGGATAGCTGCTGAAATATAGTACTCTATGTTGAGAAGTTTGTAGACAAGGTCTTAATGTTACACTTACAACATAAAACTATTTACACAAACATTATTTGCATATACTAACTAGGCGAGAAATCAATACCAGGTATCTATCTTTTTTTAATACAGCGGTACTTCTGATGATGAAATGTGCAACTTCTATATAATGTATTACATGGAAAGCAGACATGCTATCCCTTACATGAACTGCATGGAGATGGGTTCTGAAGAGCTGTTCCAACATATTCCCCCTGAGGCAAATGTACCCATTAATGTCAGTCCAAGCCATATGAATTCTGTGATGCATCTGGGACAATCCACAGGTACAGCGACATCAAATATTGTTCATGCTAACCATCTCTAATCCAAATTGTTAACTTAGCATTTGTTGTTTTTTGTAGAATAAAATCTATGCTAATTTAAGATTTTTAGTCATTTTTCGCAATTCTTTCCATCTGTGGCCCATTGTCTTTTTAAAATGAATTGTATAACTACCATATTTAGTTACCATATTTTGGTTTTTTTCTCTCATAAAGATGATCGTGACTACGCAGTTGTGCTGGATACAAATAAACTAGAAACTGTGGATCAGGGTAAGTTCTAACACTTTGCACTCTCTCTCTCTTTGTCTTGCTCTCTCGCTCTCTCCACACACACACACTCTCACACACACAAATACTATAAGAATATGAAGCTTTTTGTATTATTGTAGGGTCTTTACCTTACTATATAAAGCACCTTGAGGCAACTATTGTTGTGATTTGTAGCTATATAAATAAAATTGAATTAAAAAATTTGAATTGAATTTAAGCTAAGGATAACAATGTAATGATGTTTAAATTGTAGTGTAGGCACTAGTTCCAGTGCAGTCTGCATTCAGGCAAGTGTACGTTTCTTACACCTTGAAAAAAGCATTACAAGCCCAATGCACAGTCACTTACATAAATTTGAAGTATGTAAATATGCATGTATCTTTTTTCTGTTGCCTACATTGTAGAGCAGCGGTCGCCAACCCCCGGGCCACAGACTGGTACCGGTCCGTGAGTCATTTGGTACCGGGCCGCAAGAGTAAGACTCGGGTGTGAAATGTATGGTTTTCAGTGTTTTTATTGGTTTTTAGCATTATTTTGTTATCTGGTTTTTTTTTTCTTCGTTAACTCGGTTTTCCTGGGTCTTTTCACGTGTGTTATGAATAAATCTTCTTTTTTTCGGTATCGGTACTAGTTTTATTTTGTTGTATTTATCCGCGACACCTTAAAGGCCGGTCCGTGAAAATATTGTCGGGCATAAACTGGTCCATGGCGCAAAAAAGGTTGGGGACCGCTGTTGTAGAGGGTGACTTTGCCATTAAACACGAAAACAAGTACAGTCAGGGGTTAAAGTAGGATTTAGGTGGGGGAATCCTGAAATCAGTTGTAATGGCTCATTATGGGGGAAAAAAAATCACAACTCAGAATAATTTTTATTGAGAGCTCCAGTGGATTTTCTTAGTGTACAGGCTGTGATCAGCTGACCTGCTGCTCTTTGTAGATTTACACACCTGAATTCAACCAGATGTCAGCTGATGTTTTACAAATTGTTGGCTGATTTACTGCTTATGCTAATATTTTACTGGATGGCCTCTGTGCAATTCAACAGTGTTATTTACTTTAAAGCCATCACAGTACAGCAAATAACAGTTAGTCTACCTCAGTTTGTTTAGCATCACATTTCACAATATGAAAAAACATAATGTCATGTGTAACATAATTCATAATTCAGTGGTACTACTAGGGTAGTACCACTGAATCATAAATAACTGCAACTGAAAATGATTCTGAAGCATGAATGAAACAAGTCATACCAACTAGATACTGGGAATCTGATGCAGCTAATTTGGTAATGCAAACATGTGCGCTTTTCTTTCTATGATTACACAAAGCTCTTAATTATCATTGACGGTTGAAACATAAATCCCAATTTAATTCTTGAGTGTCATAGCCCAGAATAATCACTGATTTGTATCCAGTCTGCAAATACAGTGCACTAGTTTTGTTATTGATATATTGTATGTGCACTTTACCACACTGTGTACATTTATTTATTATCATCAGATACCAGGTACCACCTTTTGACACTGTGTTGAGCATACCTTAACGTGTGTGTGTGTGTGTGTGTGTGTGTGTGTGTGTGTGTGTGTGTGTGTGTGTGTGTGTGTTTGTTATAGACTACCATTTTGAGCAAGTTTCAGCTTGGCCACAGAGTTCACTTCAGCTAGGACAGGTGTCAGGACTTGCTCTTGACTCAGATTCTAACTTGGTCATTTTTCACAGAGGTGACCACCACTGGGGAGCAGAGTAAGTTTATTTTACTTAAGTTATAACCATTCTTCTCTTAAACAGCTTTTTCAACCAAAAGAACACCAAAAAAACCCTCTCAGTATTGTTGTGTACTCTCAGTCTAATGTAATGCCTTCACCTTACTGGCAAAGAACACAGATCTCGTATTAGCGATTAAATTTTTATTAATTGTATAACAAAAAAATCCAAATAAGTTTTAGTCTTGATGGTTCAAAAAATTACTATTATAGTTAAGAAAAGCATTTAGTGTCTCCTCAGACCGCAACCTTTTTTAGTCTAATAGGATGCCAGTTACCAGTCATGTCTAAGAAATGAAGAATAGGAGGAAAGGAAGCTGAAAAAGTGATTTTTACCAGTAGATTGTAGGATGAAAGGATAAGTATGAGATAACACAAAAAAAGTGCATAATAGAAGTCAGCTCTAATCACTTTTTTGTATAATGTGATGTGGATGACAATTTACTTATTAAACAAAAATACTTTTTGTTGCATTTGACGTCTAGAAAAATCACCACACATTGTTTTTATAAAAATGCAAAAAGACATTCATGTTTTTTTTTCTTTGTTTGTTTTTTGTTTTCCAGCTCTTTTAACAATCAGGCAAGATACCAGCAGAGGTCCCTAGGACCAATTCAGCAGTCTGCCATTTTAGTTGTGGATCCATCCAAGGGCAGTATCTTGAAGGCTTCTGGCAGAAACATGTAAGTGATACAGAGCTTTTGTGTTTTTTTGTTATTGTTTTTTTGTGTGTGAATTAGAGTGCCGACAACCAGGCATCTCAAACACAGTCATAATTGTCTTATAATGAAGCATTTCTCTGATGTTGCAGGTTTTTTTTGCCTCATGGAATAACAGCAGACAAAGAGAATAATTACTGGGTGACTGATGTGGCTCTTCATCAGGTAAGCTGCTGTTTTTGTAAGGTGCATTCTCAATGAGTGTGTATAGATTGCACTTCATATTTGCCAATAAATTAAAAGATGGAGACATTTTGAAATTGTATATTACCTATAAGAATAAGGTTTGAGGATTACGTATTTAAAGCGGATGTTGTATCAATTAACTTAGTTTAAATGACCACAAATGCAAAAGGGAAAGTTTAAGATGCTTCACTTTGTATACTCATCAGGTGTTAAAAGTTAGCAGTGATGGCAAAGACAAAACCTTGATGGCATTAGGAGAGGCCTTTATACCAGGGAGTGACAACAACCATTTCTGCCAGCCCACTGATGTGGCAGTTGACACTGAAAGTGGGAACATCTTTGTCTCTGATGGTTACTGTAATGCCAGGATAATTAAGTTCTCTGCTGATGGCAAATACCTGTCTGAGTGGGGTGCAGGTATCTCACCAGCCACACACACACACACACACACACACACACACACACACACACACACACACACACACACACACACACACACACACACTCTGCAAAGCTTGGATATTAGCCTATTTGCTACAATGCTTAAACCATACAAGTAGTAAGAAGTATTAGACACTAAGGTGACATCTCATAAAATATAATTTCTTTATTATTCTGCCACACAAGTTTTTGTGGAGATTTTAATTAGTTATACTTGTGTTAGCTGTGGAGTATACATGTATCAATTTCAAATGCAAAGCTGTATTTGCAAACATTGCTGTTTCTTGATTTATGAAACTAACATAAATAGATCCAGAAGGTTAAGAGATTACTGCTACCATAGTGTCTCCAGACACAATTTACATTATTTTAACCTTGTCTTATTTTTTGGACTATAGGCTCATCAGACAGGAGAAGGCGAATACCTTTTCATATTCCCCACAGCCTGGTGTTACTTCCTGATAAAAAGGAAATTTGTGTGGCAGATAGAGAGAATGGACGCATCCAGTGCTTTATAGCAGAAACTGGAGAGTTTGTCAAGGAAATTAAAAAAGATGAATTTGGAGGGGAAGTGTTTGCTATCTCCTACAGCCCTACTGGGGGTAAGTTTACTGAATACTCAGTAGAAGTCAGTAGTCGTATTGTTTCCTCTTAAGCTTGTTTTCTTGCTGCTTACTGCAATAAGCTATTGTAAAATATATTTTTGTGCATACCTTCTGCAGTTTTTTTTTTACTTTTCAGTCTAAGTGGTGTCCTCAATATTATTATTTTTTTTTAATGTTAATCAATGTTCATCCTTTGTTGTGTTAGGTCACAATGACATCCTCTAGCAAAAATATGTAGATCCGGTGTTTACAAGCTTTATGCGTACTCGGAACTAATATCCAAGATGCATTCATTTTAAGAGTTCTTTTTATTTATTTTATTACTCAACAACTCTCTTCCTGCTTTACATGTATACATGCTTAACAATTTGTGTGTGTGTGTGTGTGTGTGTGTGTGTGTGTGTGTGTGTGTGTGTGTGTGTGTGTGTGTGTGTGTGTGTGTGTGTGTGTGCGTGTGCGTGTGTCTGTCTTTCTTCTATGTGAAGATGGCTTGATTTTTGCAGTAAATGGGGAATCGCTATCTCGTCCAGTTCCAATTAGAGGTTTTGTTATAGATTATTCAACCAAGGATATTTTGGACACCTTTAGCCCTAACAAAAAGGTAAAAACACTTTTTAATACAATCAAAGGTTCTTTCCCCCCCAAAATGTTCTAATAACAGGTCTATTGAAATCAAAAGCCTGCCTGCGTCTGCTATTTTAAGATCTCTGTGGAAGTACTTCTATTTCTATGTCCCCTTGTACCTGTGCCTCTGGTTCTTCTCTCCCAAGTATTCCTTCAACTTGATTTATGTTTTTGTGGGAAGTGTAGGCAGTTGCTGGAAGGCAATTATGGTGAATGGTCAAAGTGATTAGGGAACATTGTCTAAAAATATTTTAGTGCATTTTGAGCTATCAAGACATCATGCTACAGATCTGACATCAAGAAGGCCGCTGCAAAAAGGAGTGAAACATATTTTCCATGTCGCTGTGTGACATGAAGGAAGGACCCTTCATGTAGCCAATTGGTGAGTAATTTCAAGCTAGAAGATGAGAGTAACACAAGCACTTTATCTCCTGGTGAAAACGTTAGCCCTTAGGTTGTACAGGCGCTGCTGAAATTCCTAGACATGGAGCAAATTCTCCCATCATAACCTCCCCAGATTGTGTAGCTTTGCTCTCAGGTCCAGGACGTATTGAATTTCTCATTTTTCGCTGGGCTTGGACCTTCCTCCCAGTTTTCCTTAATCAAGTCCAACTTTAAAATTTTATTCAGCCGCTCCACCAACCTGTCAGTCTGAAGGTGGTAGGCACTGGTCCAAACAGATTTAATGCCCAGTAATTCCTACAGCTCCTTTAGTGTGCAAGACATGTGCCCTGTGTGCCCTGTTCAGTCAAGATCTCTTTCGGGATACCAACTCAGGAGATTACCTGAAAGAGCAACTGCACGGCCTCAGGACATCGTGTTGCATAATCCATCAGAACTAATACAAAGCCGCATGCACTCCAGTGAAATGGCCCAATGAGGTCCATGCAAGTGCACTTGAACATGACCTCCATCAATAGTAACGAGAGCAAAGGGGGTTTTGGAATGGCGGGATTTTTAACTATCTGACGCTCCAGGCAGGATGCACACCACCGGCACAAATTCACCTGGATGCCTGGCCAATAAAATCCTGCCATTATTCGCCCCCAAGTTTTGTCATTACCCATATGCGAGTGTCACGACTTACTCGATAAATTATTTAATACAAAACATGTGTCTACATGGCTTCAGGGCGCACAAAGTTACCATCAATTTCAATCCCTTGGTCAAAAGCTCAGGTGTAGGGTGTCGTCACAAGCCTGCTCTAGTGGAAATCTTCCGTGGGGTGAATCATCCTACTCTTCCCCGGAGTTGGTTTCGGACAACTCTGCATTTGTGGCTTGCAAAAGTATTCGGCCCCCTTGAACTTTTCCACATTTTGTCACATTGCAGCCACAAACATGAATCAGTTTTATTGGAATTCCACGTGAAAGACCAACACAAAGTGGTGTACACGTGAGAAGTGGAACGAAAATCATACATGATTCCAAACATTTTTTACAAATAAATAACTGAAAAGTGGGATGTGTGTAATTATTCAGCCCCCTTAGTCAATACTTTGTAGAACCACCTTTTGCTGCAGTTACAGCTGCCAGTCTTTTAGGGTATGTCTGTACCAGCTTTGCACATCTAGAGACTGAAATCTTTGCCCATTCTTCTTTGCTAAACAGCTCCAGCTCAGTCAGATTAGATGGACAGCGTTTGTGAACAGCAGTTTTCAGATCTTGCCACAGATTCTCGATTGGATTTAGATCTGGACTTTGACTGGGCCGTTCTAACACATGGATGTGTTTTGTTTTAAACCATTCCATTGTTGCCCTGGCTTTATGTTTAGGGTCGTTGTCCTGCTGGAAGGTGAACCTCCACCCCAGTCTCAAGTCTTTTGCAGACTCCAAGAGGTTTTCTTTCAAGATTGCCCTGTATTTGGCTCCATCCATCTTCCCATCAACTCTGACCAGCTTCCCTGCCCCTGCTGAAGAGAAGCACCCCCAGAGCATGATGCTGCCACACCATATTTGACAGTGGGGATGGTGTGTTCAGAGTGATGTGCAGTGTTAGTTTGGGACAAATGGGACTTCTTATGGTTTTCTGTTAACAATGGCTTTCTTCTTGCCACTCTTCCATAAAGGCCAACTTTGTGCAGTGCACGACTAATAGTTGTTCAGGTGATTCCCCCACCTGAGCTGTAGATCTCTGCAGCTCGTCCAAAGTCACCATGGGCCTCTTGGCTGCATTTCTGATGCGCTCTCCTTGTTCGGCCTGTAAGTTTAAGTGGACGGCCTTGTCTTGGTAAGTTTACAGTTGTGCCATACTTCTTCCGTTTCTGAGTGATCGCTTGAACAGTGCTCAGTGGGATGTTCAAGGCTTGGGAAATCTTTTTGTAGCCTAAGGCGGCTTTAAATTTCTCAATAACTTTATCCCTGACCTGTCTGGTGTGTTCTTTGGACTTCATGGTGTTGTTGCTCCCAATATTCTCTTAGACAACCTCTGAGGCCGTCACAGAGCAGCTGTATTTGTACTGACATTAGATTACACACAGGTGCACTCTATTTAGTCATTAGTACTCATCAGGCAATGTCTATGGGCAACTGACTGGACTCAGACCACAGGGGCTGAATAATTACGCACACCCCACTTTGCAGTTATTTATGTGTAAAAAATGTTTGGAATCATGTATGATTTTCGTTCCACTTCTCACATGTACACCACTTTGTGTTGGTCTTTCATGTGGAATTCCATTAAAATTTATTCGCGTTTGTGGCTGTAATGTGACAAAATGTGGAAAAGTTCAACGGGGCCGAATACTTTTGCAAGCCACTGTAAATACACAGAAGGCTAATGAGAAAAGTGAGAACACACGGGGGACACAGCTGACAAGAATTAACATGACACCACAGGGCAAGTAAAACTAGACACACCAAACATGTAAATGTAAGGTGACAGGGGATTTCTTTAAATCACCCTGTAATTCTTCAGCTAAAACACCTGAGTTAGAAAACACAAAGACTGCACTCGTCTTTACACGCGTGGGCAGTCACTTCTGAGATCTGCGGCTGGCCACTGCCTGCATTCTTTATTTATAGGTCTTGTGTGTGTGTGTGTGTGTGTGTGTGTGTGTGTGTGTGTGTGTGTGTGTGTGTGTGTGTGTGTGTGTGTGTGTGTGTGTGTGTAAAAATAACGTCACTCAGAATCAACAGAATCAGCACATGCACACTTAAGATTATAGCTTCGGGTTATTTCCCTTTTCTACATCTGTTCTCTAAAAACGGGAAGTGGTTTTAGTAGCTGAATAAGTTCATCACAAAGTTATTAGGTGAAAAGTCACATAGACATGTAGATTGCTTAAAAAACAGAAAAACACATTTCATGAAGCTGATCAAATTATATAAAAACAAAAATCTCTTGACATAAGGCCTGCATGACAAAACAGGAAACTGAGGAACATGACACGGGAGTGAAGGAGAGGCAGACGAGAGGAAGCAAAGGAACACGAAAGAGCACGAGGGAGTGTGAGAGGAGACGAGAGAAACATGACAGACTGGGGAAACATTGATAAACATCACAAGCAGGGGGACGATAGAATGAAACATGAGAAGGGAAGGGAAACCAGACACAAGAACTCAGACAAAATATACAAAGACTGACACACAGAGAGAGACATAAAGGGCAAAGACAAAAGAGGCAATCTATAATCAAAAAGCTAAACAAAACCACGTAGACACTACAGAATAAACTCAAGAGTAATAAAGTGGAGCTAAACATAAATAACAATACAAAATCAAAACACAAGAAAACTTAAAACACTGGGTCAAATGACCTAGGACCAGGACAGTGCAGACACTACACTGTCATGGTCGCATTGTCACATAATGGCCCAACAGGTTATTAAACCCGGGCCAGTTCCCGGAATCAGGAAATGCAATAAGTGCGAACCAACTGCAGCTTTCACTCTATGCATTTTGCCCTTAAATTTAATAAGCAATGGCACTGTAGGATACTACAGTGAACATCCCCGTGAACACACCTAACCTTGAACCACTCTGCCTCCAACAATGCCCCGGGCCACAATATCATTGAAAGAGTGAACAAGAGTCAGTTTGTTGAAGAAAACCTGGAAATGAGCAGATTCAGTTCAGCTTCTATTACCATGATAAGAGTTTAAGTTAATGCTTTTCCTGCAATAGAAAACTCTTGAGTTTCCGTCATCCCAGTGTTAACAAAATTTTAGCTAAATCTGTTTGCAGTTGTCCAAAGTATTGCGTACATTCTGAACCACACAGTAATGTGTGTGGTTCACACATTACTGTGTGGACCACACAATAATGTGACCCACCTTAAACTACTAAGAAGTTTAATGGTGGGTCATTATGTTGTCTAGAATTTAAGTGACTTGTATTTCTCTTTCAATTGCAGGAGTTCAAAATGCCTCACGATATAGCTGAAACTAGGGATGGCAGTGTTTTTGTTGGGGATGCCAGCAGCAAATCCGTCTACAAGTTTACAACAGAGAGTAAGTTTATCTTCATCAAAATAATGCTGCCAACTTTTAATTGTTCTAGCAAAATCTATCATACAGTATGTTTGGGTATTAAGTCCAATTTTGATTGATTAATTTATTTTGGACTTATAAGACTTGAATTATGGTTGCTTCTTTGTTGGCTTTGCAGATGAACAGTAGTACTAGGTTGTATACCTCAATTTTTTTTTTTGTTTTAATTATTACCTTTTATTTTCAAGAGTTGCATCATTCTGTCAAGAAAGCTGGAATTGAAGTTCAAGAACTTGAAGGTCAGTAATTGGATACCTGGAGGCAGCAGGTACATAATCTTTGAATCCATAAGGGGCAGGCAGCTATTCATAACAGTGAGTCACAGACATTTAAGATGTGACTTCTAGTGATGCCTGATGGAATAAATAGTGATTTGAAAAGAAAAAGGTTTCAAATTAAAAGTTTCCTAACTTTGAGGCAACCACTTAAATTGCGACCTAATGAGATCAAAGGAAAATGTTGACTGACACTTTTGGCATAGGAAACTGGAATGTGTACTAGCAACCAATGCAAGCAATGTGCAACGAGTGAATCATATCACTCGCTCACATATCACAATCATAGTGTATAGATGGCACTTAAGGGGGGTGGCTGTAAGCTCAGGTGGTTGAGCAGGTCACCGACTAACCTGAAGGTTGGTGGTTCAATCCTAGTCTGCTCCAGTCTGCATGCCAAATATCCTTTGGCAAGATATTAACCCCAGGTTGCTCTCTCTTTGAGTGGAGCTCAGAGTAGAAAAGCACTATATACGAACCAATCCATCTGCATTGCCTTAGCGCAAAGCATAATGTCTTCTAAGGTATATAATCTCATTTATTCATCCATCCATCCATCCATCCATTCGCTTCCACTTATCCTTTTTAGGGTCGCGGGGGGCGCTGGAGCCTATCCCAGCTGTCATAGGGCGAGAGGCGGGGTACACCGCGGACAGGTCGCCAGTCTGTTGCAGGGCTAACACACAGAAACAGACAACCATTCACGCTCCCCATACAAACACGGGGAGAAAATGCAAATTCCACACAGAAAGAGTTGAACTCAGGACCTTCTTGCTGTGCAGCAACAGTGCTAACCACCGTGCCACCATGCTGCCTATAATCGCATTCAGAATACAAAATTCATTGCCTATATGGGATATTTTTGAATATTAATGTCAGATTAAGGTCACCATGTACCATTGCTACAACCTTTGAAGAATTCCACAGCATGACATGACTGCTTTTGGACATTCTGAAACAGTGTTAAGGTGATATCCATCACACTTACAAGAAAGGAAGTTTAAGAATTCCAAATAGTGAAATTGTCAGGGAAGGCTACAAGGCAATCACAGAAAAACTGTGAAATCGCTTTCCTTCACCTATGTCTTGCGTTTTCCATTAACTAGGATGCCCCTCTTTCTTTCAACAGCTATATACCATTTTTTAGACCTGAAATATTTATATATATGGCAAGGATTTTTTTAAGGAATCAAGGAATTTTTCAATCCAGTTCAATTCTATTTATATTACACCAGAATGGTATTTGTGGCTTTTATTGTTTTATTTCTTTAAAAAGGACTGTGCAGTTTAACATAGTCCAAGTACAAAACATGAAACTGATGTAACACACACAAGTTTATAGCTATTGCTATCCTAGTAACAACCATTGTCCCTTGTTGGTCTTACAATCACAATACATACATTTTACAATAAAACATATATTTTCATAAAACCAAAATACATCATAAATACAACTACAATTAATAGACAATAAATGAAAAAACAACAAAAGCAATAACAAAAATCATTACGTAGTTGGAAGCAGTGTTGGGCAAGTTACTTTGAAAAAGTAATTAATTATAGTTACTACTTCTTCAAAAAAGTAACTGAGTTAGTAACTTAGTTACAATATTCTAAAAGTAATTAATTACTTGAAAAGTAACTATTGTGTTACTTTAAAAAAAACGTTTAACCCTCTGGGTCCAGGGTATAATTGGCCATTTTGAACTACTTTTGGTTTTCCCTCCACATTTTACCTTTAAAAACTATTTACTTTGCCTAGTTTGGTATCATCCTTGTCAGCACAACCTCACATGTCTGAATTTACAGTTATGTTTTCATTTTGACATACTGTATTAACACAATTGATCTAAAATCAGACAAAAAACATAAAATCAGAGTAGAAAAGGTTATATTTTTATAAAGGTTATACTCTAACAACCACGAACATGTTTAATGAATCATATTTCATAACCTTAAATGCAAGTATAAATTGTCAATTTTAAAATCCTATGCACAAGTGTTGCAAACAACAAAGTTATCCATTATTGCATCCATTTACCTTTTACCTTGATTTTTTTAAATAACCATTTCAAACTATTTACAGAACAATCAGCTGTTCTGCATTCAATAAGATGTCACACAAATTATTTGTGCCACTCCCAAAAAAATAATTTCTGTCCACTATAATAAAGAAGACATCGCAGGTGCAGGTTTGACAGCAGCAGGTGTATCACTCCTTTTTCTACCTGGAGACAGCACTCGCCTCATTGTTCTGACACACGACACAAAACTATCCACAACACAACACAAAACTATCCACAACACAACACAAAACTATCCACAACACAACACAAAACTATCCACAACACAACACAAAACTATCCACAACACTACACACTAACTACGCAAGACAACACATTAACTACACACTCCAAACATGCTAAACATCACAAATAAAACTCACTCTCTCTCTTTTTCTGCTCTCTCTCTCTCTCTCTCTCTCTCTCGCCGTCACTCCTAAAACTTCCCCTGTTTTTTTGGTTTTTGTTTTGTCATAAGCAGAGAGTGCTTGCTAGCACTGTCCTTAGACAGTAAACGTGACGAAACTATTGAGGAAAAAACGCCGCGTATATATTGTTTATCACGACTCGTGGCCTATCAACACAATTTAAAAACTGGTATATATCATCTTCTTGCTTTGTCTTTAAGTGGTCATGTGATTGGCTTACCACGACTACTTTATTCTTCCTCAGTCAAACAAGAGCACTTATGCGATTGTTTTGCCCCCTGAGTTCCAGGTGTTGTGCTAGACAGTGATCGTGATTATCGTCCGCGGGAGCGCGCGCAGATGGTTAAAGCTGTAGCGTCCAGATTACTTGCATAGTCAGCTACTTCCGTGCAGCTGATATAAGATGCGGTAAGCTGAACACAGCTTCAACCGTCTGTTTGTTGAAAAATAGTAACAGACTGCATTTTCTTGTTAGTAACTGTGACGGCGTTGTAACGATAGGAATAGTAATTAGTTAGATTACTCGTTACGCCGTTACTTGTAACACCGTTATTCCCATCACTGGTTGGAAGTGTGTTCAACAGATGGCAAGCCTCTATTGAAAATGCTGAAAGAACAAATTTAGATCTGCAATATGATATCTTGCAGTTGCTGTTCACCATGCTCCTAGTAATACAATTACTATATCTTGTCTTTGTGTGTATCTATTAAGACACTCTGGGGCCAGCCTATTTATACATTAACCCTTTAAAGCCGGTCGGAGCGGACATGCTCCATTTTGCGTAACTATTTTTAAATCCCGGTAGCACTGCAACCACGTGAGCTAGCGCAATTTTTTTTTTTTTGCATATGAAACCGGATGAGCTGTACTTACATCTTATGCCATCAGCTTGGCCTAGGTCACAGTTTCCTTCCACATATAGCTTTGCAAAAATTGCATAAAAAATCAAGCTTAAACGTGCTGCTGTTGTTTAGCGCGACATCCGCTGGTTTCCTCTTTCTAGCGCAAAGTAGGAGATAAACAAACAAGAGAGAAAAGCCGATCAGCTGATCATTGGTCAGTTTCGTGACTGAAGTAGAAACGGGAGAGGGAGGGGAGAGAATGAGAGGAGAAGAGGCAGCTGTGCAGCTCCAGCTTTGTGTCTTTTTTATTGTAGCTAAAGTACGGGACAAACCGTGCTCCTTTTCACCTCAAAACGAAACGCGTAATATTTTCTCTGAATACGAGACGATTCTGTTTTTTACGGTACGATTGGCAACTCTAATAATTAACCTTATGAACAAAATGAGCTGTATAGAAACTCCGGCATGCTAGCTAGTACGCCGTACGGAAAAAGTCAGCATAACGAAAATAAACTCCACCTAAACTTGGTTTATATCTGACCCAGAGAGACTGCAGGTCATAACTTCTTACCTGAAGTTCAGTTCACACTCGGCCCCGCGGCCGCCTCAGGTCTCTGCTCCTCCTGCGTCCCCTTTCCCTCATCCACCTGCTGGCCTCCACCACTTGCTAATGTTACTGAATCTGTGGAAGCTCCGCATAGCCACCACACAAAGTAATGAACAATGACCCTATCTAAATCCCAGTAACGACTAACGCGTTCCTGATTTTAGTATAATAACTAGTTACCGTGCTCGTTACCACAATAATGATGAAGTTAATAACGTGTTAGTCCCAGCACTGCTTTTGGACAACTGGCAGGCAAAGCATTTTGATAGGGGATTTCTTTAAATCACCCTGTAATTCTTCAGCTTAGACACCTGAGTTAGAAAACACAAACACTGCAGTCGTTTTTACACGCGTGGGCAGCAACGAACGCACCCTGCGAATTGCGCGCCGCAACTGCCTGCGTACTTTATTTTATACATGTCTGTGTGTGTGTGTGTGTGTGTGTATGTGTATGTGTGTGTAAAAATAACAACATCACTCAGAATCAACAGAATCAGCGCATACACACTTAAGATTATAGCTTCACTTCTGAAAAAGCACGCTCTGCAAACCTGCAGTTTCCTGTCAGGTCTTTGCACAGACTCAAAGCAACGGGTTATTTCCCTTTTCTACATCTGTTCTCTAAAAACAGGAAGTGGTTCGGTAGCTGGATAAGTTCATCATAGAAGTTATTAGGTGAAAAGTCACATAGACATTTAGATTGCTTAGTAAACAAGAAAAACACATTTCATGAAGCTGATCAAATTATGTAAAAACAAAAATCTCTTGACATTCCCACCTGTTGAACAGAGAATGAAATGTACTAGTCATCAGTAAGTAACTACTTGTCTTTCACATTTACAGTTATTACATCATTAGTTGCACTTCATCTTCATATTACAAATAGGAAAAGAAAGACTTCATGATCTTCATCGGTTCGGGTACATCTGCATATGCTGTGAGTAATAAACTTATCATCTATGGGATTACAGCCTTTAAACAAGGTATAATACAAGTAAAGAAAAGCAAAACAAAATAAAACAAATAAAATAAAACAAAACAAAATGAAATGAAATAAAATAAAATAAAATCAGGAAAAGTCCAACGCCGATCAACAGTCTCTATGGCATCTGAAGCCATGTTTAAAGAATGTACATTATCTGGTATGAAGGTCCAGCACACGGTGTTGAATAAGACGCACAATTCCCTTTTCTCAGCCAGGATCATGTCCAGTGCTACTCGATGTTGCATTACAGCAATTCTGAGAGCGTTCCTTCCTGGATGAGGATGTTGATGTTGATGTGCAGTTTACACAAGTCATTCTGAAGGTGTGATCAGAGATCAGAATTAGTGCACATGTTCCAGCGTGTTTCCCATATATGGTTAGGTATTTTGATGTGCTCTTTATGTGTGAGCACACGTAGCAGTCTTTCTCTGTGGTCCTGTTAAGCACGTATCTGTATCAGGCAATTTTCATCCACAGATAGATTTAGTCTTGTATCATGTCCATTAGATGGAAGTTGTCGTGTGTCCATCTCTTATCTCGGCTTGTGTATGGGTTTCTGCCGTCTTCCAGGTAGGATAGTCTGATGAATAGAGCCGTTGCCAGTAGTAAGACGCCAGTCATCACCTAAACAAACTAAACAGCAATGGGCCAAGAACAGATCCTTGAGGAATACCCATTCTATTTTCCAACATGGATGACTTTCCTTTATCAACCCTCACTCTGCTCTCTTTTGAAGAAGATACGACTCAAACCAATCATCTGCTTGCTTTGAAAAAGCTAATTTATCAAATTTAATCATCTATTTTTATAAGATGATCCCAATTGCAATTTGCAAACTCCTGTTCAAGTTTTACAGTTTCAGACTTGGGATTAAATGTCTTTACATGGCCAGGGTTGTTTGTACTAAAATACTGCAGTTGTTTTTTAGTCAATTTCCTAACAGTTAAAATCATATAATGATCAGACAGACCAGTTAATAGATTATTGTATCCTACTGAGAAAACCCCAGCAATCAGATGACCCGCTTTGAGCAAGCACTTTGGCAATAGTGGAAAGGAAAAACTCCCTTTTTTTTAAAGAGGAGAGGCAGCCATCTGCGTGGTGGTGAGAGGAAGAATGAGGAGGAACAAAGAAAAACTGTGGAAGAAAGCCAGAGATTAATAATAACTAATATTCAATTCAATCATAGCACTGAATTGATGCTTTTGACCCTTATTACATGGAGTGCCAACTCTTAATGGTCACAATTGCAAAATGTATATAAATCACAAAAACAGCTTTACTTAATCATTTTATTCCTAACAGTAAGCACATTGTGAGTGAAACAAATGAGTGAATAAGAAACACTCGTCATCGGAAGCCCCCAGCAGCCTAGACCTAGGAATCAAAGGTTTGCTTCAGCTGGCATCACAAAGGAAGTAACGTATCATAAGGTCGTCACAGTTGACTGGTGACACAATTGCTTGTGATAAAAATACCTTTGTTATTGGATTGATTCTTATATAGTGCTTTTCTACTCTCTCACATTTACCCAATTACACCCATTCTCACAAGCACTGTCTCCAAACTGAGTGCTGTCTAACCACATTCACACTCCGATGGATGCATCGGAGAGCAACTTGGGGTTAGTATCTTGCCCAAGGATACTTGGCATGCAGACTGGAGGAGCTTGGGATTGAACCACCAACCTTCTGATCAGTAGGTGACCTGCTCTACCTCCAGAGCTACAGCCACACACTTATCAGTTGTGGTTGCTGGGATCTTTGAGGCTTTACAGAACTGGTGTAAAAGGAACACTGATAACTAGAATATGTCTCTCACTATAGAAATGGACGCCGTTGTCCAAACTAAGGTAAAGCAAGACACCTCAAAGACCGCAGCCATCCAAGAGAAGCAAACTGTGGTCCAAAAAACTCAACCACAGTTAGAGGCAGACAAAGAGAGGAAGAGTCCAGCTAAGCTTAACAAAGGAGAGCGTGTACTCCCAGTCATCATCACCACCCTGCTGCTCATTCCTCTGGTTGTTGTGATCTCCATAGGAGTCTTCATTTCCTGGAGGAAAAAAAGTATGTATGAAAACACCCATGGGAGTCTGTGCAGAAAATCCATTCGTTTTTAATATTGAACAACAAATGAGATAGAAATTAGGCCATTTTAACTACTGTTGACTGCATTGTCTTCTTGCTATAGTCAGTGCACATTGTTCTGCTCTGTTTCCTCTCTTGTCTTTGGTTATCTTAACAGTCAATGAACATTAAAGGTAATACTGTTGAACATTTGCAGATCAACATGAGGTCAAATCTGAACCCAGCTCGGTGAGAGGCATTTTGGGAAAAATAAGGGGTATGTTGTTTACATTACATTAAATATTTAATAAATACCAGACTTCGTTTTTATTTAATATAAGGTTTAAGATACTTCATGTATTTTTTTCATTTGTCAGATATACTAACTACCGAATATATTCAGCTGGATTTCCAGTAGTATGCTCATACTGTAAAGTTCAGCTGTCACAAAAAAACAATAGTTTTGCAGTACCGACAGGCTATGAGAGAAGATCATTTATTGACTTTGTTTTAGCTAAGACCCATTTACTTGTAACCAACACAAATTTAGGTTATCACTCTTCCTTCTTTCTTCTCTTTTGTCTTCTTTAAAAAAAAATGTTTTGATACTAAACCATTATTAAGGAAAAATATTGTAAAATGTCAGTCATATGTACAAACTTTTAACATTTAACCCTCTTCTGCCCCTTCCTTTACCACATTATGTCTAAAGCAGTGTTCATTCATCTTCATTAGTGTCTGTTGAAGGCATGACCAGGCTAGAAAACATTTCAGAAAATGAAAATAGAGCCTCTCTTATGTCATCATCTTATTGACCATAGCTTTACACAGGGATGAATGAATATCCTCAATATAATGCACTGCCAGTGTGCAAACTGAAGCCATCATTCTAAGTTGAGAATTATTTCTCTTAAATCTGTAGATTTTTATCGTCATATTGACATCTTCATTTCCTCCTCTCTGGTATTTAACCTTTACTAGGTAAAGCAGTGGGCAGTCTGAATCTGGGAAACTTCTTTCCATCCCATAAGGGTTATAGTCGTCAGGGCTTTGACCAGCTGAGTACTGAAGGCAGTGACCAAGAGAGAAATGATGAGGACAGCAGTGACTCTGAAAATGAGGAATACTCTGCTCTGCCGCCGCCTCAGTCCTCCTCTTAGATGTTCTGGGGCCAACTGCAAACCTTCCACCAACCTTCTGCTAAAATCGCTGATGTAGTTATTCATCACATGTGTAACTGTTGTACCAGCTGCCAATGTGTGTGTGTGTGTTATTGTATGTAAAAATATTTTGATAAGTTATTTATTTAATTCAGCTATGGTATTCATACAGTCTTTTCTGGCATAATCTACTCATGTCACAGTGTCACTCATTTCATTTCCCCAAATCAAACCTGCTTTTACTGAGATTGTTAACAATATTTTTGAAAAATCTGGAGTTGGTTTTGGCCTTAAAATAACAATGCAAATCTGTTAAAAGAATGAGATCGTTTCCCCATTAGCTGTTAAAGGCTGATGTTAGATTGCTGTCTGCCTTCAAAGTCAGTGTTTTTGTTTTGTTTTTTTTTTAACATGCATTCCCTTTGTTTTATTAACAAAGGATTCATCTTGATGGTGATTAATCAGCCTCCAACTGTCCTGCACCATAATGTAGCTCTCACTCTAGTCATTATGGACTTGGCTTCCTCGCCAGCTATATTCTTGCTGTTCATGGCGAAAAAATACTCTGATGAATTCTGTCATTTTTCTGTTTGTCAAGTTTTTAGCAAAAGTGGCATTTCATGTGATATTGTTTGATTTGAAGTGTGAAATAGAGAAATATTGTCAATTCATTTTTTTCAGTTTTATTTATACAGCACCAAATCACAACAACAGTTGATGAAATGTTTGTAATAATATGCAAGACCAGACAGAGACTGCACAAGATGCATTTAAATATCACACTCACTTGAATAAAAATTGCTTGTGTGGTGAAACCCACTGCATATGAGATTTGATGAGAAAAAAATGTTTTAATCCTGTATTTGGGAAATTCTTTTTTTTTTTACAGCCACTGAAATGACTAACTATAATTATAATAATGTATGGTCAGACATATATAGTGTTATAGAGGGAGATGGCATATAAAAGATTTCCTATATCTGTTTTTGTAGCAGCAGAGCTAAATCTGTTTGTTAGAGTAGCTGGTGCAGTGATTGGTCAGGATTATCCATAATGGACAATGGTGACAACCTGAACCAATGCTTCAAATGTGTCCAGTTTGCAGCCAATCACACAGCCAGCCTCTCTAATCAGTTTATTCAATCTGTTGGTCACTATATTATGATTTGATAATATCACTTAATAAATTACTTGTTCATAAAAGATTGCTTTCTCTGGGAAAGTTTCCCAAATTTAAAACATCTGATCTTGTTTGCAGTTTCAGTTATTGTGTTATCTATATGGTAACCTACTTACTGCCACTTTTGCTGGTCATTGTGCTTGTTGCATTGAAAAGGAAATGTAGTGGACGACGCAAACACTGTTATCGTCACCATGTTAGTGGTTGACATATGGTTACTTCTACCCTTAAACACAATGATTTTACACCGTTTCATTATCATTTCAATTTTTCACTTAATCTTAAGTTGGATCAGTTTTTTTTTTTTTTTTTACACATGATCCTGTGCCTCTTTGCATCTGTCTTGCCTTTTGTTTTAATCACGTGCCATAACAACACATACCATGGGATGAAAATTGCTGCCAGTAGAGCTTGTATCATAGTGATTTTATTTCCCTTCAGAAAATTTTATAGTGTATAAATTCATATATACCTGAATCTCTGTGCACTAATCATTCTTTAGAACAGGGGTAGGGAACGTTAGTCCTCGAGAGCCGGTGTCCTGCAGGTTTTAGATCTCACCCTGGGTCACGACACCGGACTCAAATGATTAGGTCATTACCAGGCCTATGGAGAACTTCAAGAAATGTTGAGGAGGTAATTTAGCTATTTAAGTCAGCTGTGTTGGATCAAGGACATCTAAAACCTGCAGGCCTCTCGAGGCCTGGAGTTCCCTACCCCTGCTTTAGAAGAACCACTTCTCAAGTTTCAATAACGCTAAACCCAGCTTATAAATATATATATACACAAAATATATATGGTTTTGTTTTGTCTTGTTCTACCCAGCAGCCTAAACCAACTGGGTGTTCTGACTTAATCAATAAAAGCATTTATATGTAAAAATCAATAAAGACATATTCAGTCTGATGGCAGCAGTGCGGAACAAGTGAAGTCCAAATTAATGTGTATTAATTAAGGAAAATTCACTGAACACACTTCATGCACATACTGGAAGCTCAAAGATAGTGGAGGAAGACTTCTGTTTATTCAAAATATTCAAGTTTGTTCAGGATTCTGAGGTTTAGTTACAGTTACTCTTTTTTCCTTTTTTATGTAGTCTGCACCACTTCTTTTTGTATTTATCCTCAGTATATCATAATGTTTGATTTCCTAACACGGTGCCATGTTTTACATGTGAATGCTGTAATATTAGTTGTGACACACTGGTTCTGCTGCAAGAGTACTATTTTCAGTAACTGTTATTTGTGTAATAAAGTGTTTGCAAAGCATTGTGGAAATCATGGTTGTTGTAGGATCAGAACACTTGTCATGTGGTTCAAACTGATACAAGAGATACTGAGATGCAAACTGAATGACTACTGCGTTTGCACAATTAGTGACTACATTTGGAAAACCTTTAGGATATGACAAATAAATTTTTAAAAAAAGTGAACAGGAAAATGTTTAACACTGAATTACATCACTATGGGGATTTTTTTTGTTTTGTTTTGAGTTTGTGATAGGTCAGGAGTATTTAACAGACCTACAGAGTCAGGCTTTTGTATTGCTGATGGTTGAAATAATGACACCACATAGTTAAAAGTCTGATGTTCAGGGACTGTAGTTCTCTACACAGTTTAGGCAGTTTCCACCTGTTTTTATTTAAATTTAAATTGTCAAAATCACCATACGCATTGGTTTTACCTATCCTGACCTTTCTTTCTTATTATGTATTTTGTTGTTTGAACTACCTAATGAGTAGTTTTCTCTTTTGGTTTGCTGTGATATTCAGTTCAGTTTAATTTGATTTATAATGTGCCAAATCATGCCAACAATCACCTCAATGGGCTTTATAATGTAAGGTAAACAGCTTGCAATGGTAGAGAGAAAACTCCAACAAACAAACTATGCTTTTTGACCAAGCAGTTGTTGACAGTGGAAAGAAAAGTTCCTTTCTAACCTTGGGCAGAACCAGGCTGAGGGAGAGGCAGGAATATACAGTAGAGAGATACTCCCATACAGCTTATGACAAAATTTGATTCAATTTGATTGATGACCCTAATCATGACCTTTTGACCTCCCCCCTCCCCCCCGGAAGTGTGTAATTTGATCCCCTAAGCGTGACGAATTGCATCCGGAGAAGGGAGGGGGGAAACCCCCGGTGCATCCGGAGAAGGGAGGGGGAAACCCCCGGAAGCGCGCCACCTGTTGCGCCACCTGTTGCGCCACCTGTTGTTGGAAAAAAAAGAAAAAAGTTTTTAGAGGGAGGGAGGGTCTGCGGCAGGGGAGGGGAATAAAAGCAGAGAGGAGGCCGTCACAATTTCTAGGCACAGACGCAAGATGGATCCTTTCATTCTGCAGCCCAGCAGCGTTCCTGTGTATTTGGACGGCGAAGAGATCTGCTCTCCCGAGGCCGCTAGCATGGGAGGCAGCAGCAGCGAGTGGTCCTCGCCGATTATCAGCGACACCCCCGTATACAGTAACAGATCCGAAGCAACCGCCGCTCCGTGGAAAGAAGGCTTTGAGTATGACATATTCAAATACAGCATATTTACTATGGAAGGCCTCGATCCAGACCTTGCGACCCTACCGGAAATACTCCGGAAGTGTCTAGTCATTTTCAGACCTGATGCGTCATGTTCCTTAAGCATGAGGGGAGGGGTATGGTTGCTGAAGCATAGGGGTGATGCAGCAGCAGTTGACTCTGTGCTGTATAGAGAGACAGAGCGGCAGTTAGTTTTCCACAAACTCATAGTTTGAATTCTGTTTCAAT